>NW_019228757.1:545512-566739 GCF_002742605.1 Olea europaea var. sylvestris
CTCGCGAATTTTAAACGCTCCATACTACCAAAAACGACCTACTCTATAAACAAAAATTTCCCTTTTCATTAACAACTCTTGGCAAAATACATAGCACAATATTTTCCTCTCTCCCAAAGGATCAATTGCAAAACTCTTCACCATATGATTCATTGAAGGAAAAAAAATATCAACCACCTTTTCAAACAAAACACCTATCAAAAATTCTCACTACTTCCAGAAGATCAGTTGATTGAAGATCCGGGAAGAAGGTTGATTGAAGAACTGGAGTTCTTATTGATTCACGGGAAATAGAAGAAATACAAGGCTGGGATTTTGGCGCAGATCTGTAGAATCCAGGAGAGCTTTGGTTGATACAGTAAGGAGGTCAGAGTGTTGTTAGATACAGTCATGTCTGGCGTACTGTAAGTTGGAGTCTTCTATAGTGAATCCCTACTGGCTTGTGCCCGGAGTTTTTACCAAGTTGGATTTTCTCCGTCAACAATTTTTGTGTTATTTATTGCTTTCTGTCAATTTCAATTCAACCAGCAATTCAACATAGGTAGTTAAATCATGTGAATGAATCTGGACAACGTTTAATTTATGTGACTTGTTGTATAACTTAATTAAATTGTTAAATTCCGCATAGACACCTATTCACCCCCCCTTTAAGTGTTGGTTGGGTCGAACTATAGCCTTTTCAGTTGGTATAGGACACATAAAAGATATATTGGGGGGAAAAGGGCAGGAATTTTTCAATCGCTCATAATATTTTGGCAATTTCGATTTTTTGGTGAAATTAGAGCTGGGAGAATTGCGGGAACTGGAAGATGCGGAGGAAGTGTAGAATTGATTCAATCTTGCCTAGAAAAACAAAAAGGAAAAATTCACAACAACATAGCATCCAATTTCAAGCCTTACAATTGGAGAAGAAAGAGAGAAATATGGGCGGTTGTGGTTATGGTTGCGGATGAGGGTTGGGGAGGTGGTGGTGGAATGGAGGAAAAGCATGGTTGTATCAGAAAAGTCATGTGGGAAAATAGGAAAAAAAAAAAAGGGAGATGGTGATGTTACAAAATGGTGACACGTTTCCTAGCTTTCATAGCCTCTTTTATATATGTAGAAAAACAAAAGATGAGTAGGCTACAATCATATGAATTTGTTTTGTTCTTAAAGTCCAAGTGGTAAATGCTTGTATTTCATTTCTAGTTCTCACCATGAATCTCAACCGAAGGAAAGAAATAAACTTAAATAGGAATCCATGAAACTCTTTTCACCCTCAAAAAGGAATTTATTGAATTTCAGTTGTTGATGGAGAAGTTAAGAAACAATCATCGAGGGATTCATGATGTGATCCTAGGAGGGCCTCGGGTTATCAAGAATTCAAAGCTTGTTGAAGGAAGGTTAAATGCAAGCTCAGGATTGATCGAAGTCGACAAAGTCATACATTCATGTGTCCAAGATATGGAGCCCATATTGTGGAAATTAACATTCCAAGAATTAAGCTTGAAGTTGAAGTCGAAGTCGAAAGCCGAAATCATAAGGAGCAAGTTCATTCAAAGGTTGGAAGATCAGTCCCAGTAAGGACACTATGCGGTCGATAGTGTCCCAAACCTTGTGACCGTGAGCAACGTGGTAAAGAATTCGATGGCAACTTGGGTTTACTCTATGCGACCGCATAGAGCAATTTGGCAGACGAGATTCCAAATTTCGCGTGAGTTGTTCATTTTGGAAAAACTTCTTTATTTTGGCAACTTTATATTTTCTAAGACTCTAAATCATGGGTTTTCCATATTCTTAGGAGTTTATTTCTGTTTTTAATTATTTTCTAAGGTTTTAGTATAAATAGGACATTATTTTATTATTGTAAACAACTCTGAATTATGAATTAATAAGAGAATTTTCTCTCTCGAAGCTTGGCTTCAAATCTTCTTCTTCCATGGGCAAAAATCGAAATGATCAAGATTAACCATCTTGTGGCGTTCAAAACATCGGGTTATGATTTTAATAATTATTTGTAATGAAAAGGTCGGTATGTCCATGTGACTGTGCTGGTTGTTAAGTTTGTAATTATTGGATTAGATCCACAAATTTAGGTGAGATTTATCATGTTGTGTCATCAAGAGGTCCTTCACAGCGTTGTTCTTGTTGGGTTGCTTGGTTCCAATATTGTGGGTTGAGTCCAAAACCTTGTTCTTGGCTTTCTTGGGATCCGGTTTCAATATCCTGTGGGTTCGATAACGACCTTGTTAAGCAACTTCGCATCAATTCATGAAAAGAATCAAAAGTTCAATAACTCAATTTAATCTCTGCAAATGAATTTTACCCAACAAATTAAGAATAATGATCAAATGTGATATGGATGATCAAAAGGGGGGACTATTCTTCGTTCCAATCACAGGCCCGTAGGTTTTGTTTTGCTTTTCATGTTAATAGTTGGTGCTAAAAGAATTTTAAATAATGCAGATAATGAGTTATATTGGGGGAGAGAGTTTATTCCAACAGCGTATTCAAGTTATAATAATAATAATAATAATAATAATAATAATAATAATAATAATAATAATAAAATAACTCAATTTAATCTCTGCAAATGAATTTTACCCAACGAATTAAGAATAATGATCAAATGTGATATGGATGATCAAAAGGGAGGACTATTCTTCGTTCCAATCCCAGGCCCGTAGGTTTTGTTTTGCTTTTCATGTTAATAGTTGGTGCTAAAAGAATTTTAAATAGTGCAGATAATGAGTTATATTGGGGGAGAGAGTTTATTCCAGCAGCGTATTCAAGTTATAATAATAATAATAATAATAATAATAATAATAATAATAATAATAATAAAACATAGGTCAACGTGTACAATTAAGAAAATGGATTCTTTGAGAAAGTGGTGACCAATAATACAAAACATAGGTGATAAGTGTGTTTTTACACACTTATTTAATTCACAAACATGACTATATTCTGAGCAAAGTGTTTGAATTTTCACTTAATTCTATTTGATTTGTGTTGTGTAGGTTATATTGATGGATATAATGGAAATCAAGAGAAAAGGCGTAAAAAAAAAAAAAAAAAGGACCAATCTGGTGATATTATGGGATGATGGAAATAAAAGAAACAAGCGAAAACAGACTAAAGTGGAAGAAACTGGAAGTTCGAGGACCAAATTGCAAATAATCCATAGATGAGACTAGTGATGAAATGAAGGTTCAAGAGTATTAGAGGTCAATCGGATGAGGAAAAGAGTCAAAGAGGTGAGATATAGTCGAAGTATTATCTCGTATCAACTTTCAGGTGAAAAAGTTAAACTCAAAATTTTTAGTTTCTACTCGAAACCCATTTTTTTGCATAGTAAACATCCGAATTTGAGAAAGCCTATTTCTATCAAAATTTTAGATATTTGAGTTAACTTTCCAATGCACTAAAATCACCTCAATTGGAGGTCGAGAGAGAACGTTAAGACCAAAATATTGAAAGCTATTCGGCGGAAAAAATGACATAACTATGCAGTCTCATAGTTAAAAATCCATGCGGTCGCATAATGACCTCCAGGGAGTTTTAGGGCTGAGAAAAGTTGTTCTGTGCGATCGCAACCATTATAACCATGTGGTAGAATAGTTCATCTCCAAGGTACGAGTTCTAGTTTCCTAATTTGAGTCAAATGCCTATAGAAACAAATTTTGTATATACAATATATAAGCCCTAAAACTCATCCAAAACCTATAGAATGCATTGGGGAGGAAAAATAACACATATTGGAGGGATTTTATTCTACAACAATGAAGAAAAACAAGAAAATCGACGGGATTTCAAGGAGATTCATAACTCGGTGAGTTGTTCCTTTAAGTTTTATGTGTTTTGTTAATTTCTCCTTATTAGGCTAGAAATCTTTGTACTAGAAGATCGATGAACCTTATAATGTGATTTTTAATTCCTTGTTTCATGATTTTGATATTAAAACACACTTTGATTATTTTGAATGGTTTATATGCATTTATTGTCTTCCGCAATTAAGGGCCTGCGATTGTGTGAGTTTGGTGATTCATTTCTTCCATTCGAGAGATGGAGAATAGATTTGACACGGTATAAACCATCGTAGGGTCTGATAGGGGATAGAAATATATCGCTATACCCTACGTAAATCTTTAAATGCTTATAAAATTACATGCATTTTTGTATAATTGCATCCGTCATAGAGATATAGGTTGGTGGTATATGAGAATAGATTCAATTCTACTCGAGAGAGTGAGCATTGGATAGATTTAGGAGCATTGATTCTTCAAAATTTCATCATGTTGTCAAATTGTGAGATTCGGGTTAAATTGAACATTGCTTAGGAATTCATGATCCTGTGCACTTAATACTCGTTGAATACAATCAATTTGCGTTCCAAACTTCAATTTGCATTTTAGTTCATCCAAGTGTCATTTTGATGTTATTTCATTTAAATCATAACATTTTGCATATTTAGCTAGATTAGGGTTTTCTTTAGGTTAAAAATTCGCTTATGACAAGTTAGTTTCGGTTAAACCTACGATAGGTAAAATTAAATTACTCAATCTTTGTCGAACGATATTAGGAGCTCAACATTTCATTTTATTACTTGTTAACAAATCGTACACTTGCGATAGTTTAAATCGAAATAATAATTTCGTGGACAAGTTTTTGGCGCCGTTGTCGGGGATTGAGTTTTAGTTTGATTTCATTTATCTTGGCACTAATTCAAACTTCTACTTGTAATTTTTGTTGTTCCGTTTCAATTTGTTTTTGCTTTTTCTCTTTTTCAGGAAATAAAAAGACCAAAAATAGTAGAGTAATAGATAGCTATGGTTGATTTCAATAAATGCTTGTACGTGACTTCATCATAAGACAACAACAACTGGCAACTCAAAAAATTGATGATGGTGATATTCTTGTAGGAGATTTTATTATAGGACAGTGACAACGAGATATAAAAGCGGAACGTGAACTAAATGAGACTGTCTTGGGTGACTTGCTTGCTGCATTATTTCTTTCGCCACAATTTGACGTGGGTGATTTGCCTATGAGATTATATCTTCCCCCGGTTATTAATGGACATCAATTAAGGAAATCACATCCACCAGACGTTCAACAAATACCACAAGAGGAGAAGATTTTCCACAAAGATGACATTGTTTCTCTGCCATAAGTTTTAGATATGGACGTCGAACTCGATAAAATTTCAATTAAAGAAGAAGAGCATGAAAAGACCTAAAGGTTAATCATAATAGACCAAAAAGAGTTAGTAGCATTCAAAGAAGAGGAAATTAGCATGCAATCCCCTAACTTTGTTTGCTCAAATATTGAATTGTGATTAAACCGTATGAAGAAATTGAAGTGTATTTTGTCAAGTTCGAAATGGGTGATTATGGAAAGTCTTACTACTTGGAGAAGGACAACGTTAAAATTTGGAGAAAAGTTGTAATATGGGAAAAAATCGAATTGAGCAAGCTAAGAAGAACATCCAAAGCCATATTCAAAGTGCCATGAAACGCTTGTGCAACAGTCGAGCTATTGACTATAAACTAGCGCTAGTTGGGAGGCAATCCAACTTTTCAATCTTTTACTTATATCGTTGTTTATTTTTTATTTATTTTGGCAATAGTTTAGGAACTTTTCATATTTTTTAGCATTATCGGTAGACATCGTTCATCTATGTAGATCAAAAGGAGTTTAAGTATGGTCCACACGAGTCACAATGCATTGAGTACGAGTCATGAGTGTTGAAATAATATTTTGGTCGATCATGGGTCAAATTGAACAAAGTACATGTTTGAGCTAAGTTTCGTTGGTAATTCACATTTTTAAGATATGAACTCTCTATTGAGACATAATTTATGCATCTTGTACACCAACAATGTACACATGTACCTTGAAGCAAGTTTGGAGGATTTGTGCACTACATAGATTATTTCATGCCTTCTATTGTACCTATTTACACCATATGGACTAATATGCATACTATGCACATATGCAGGATGCTGCCAAAAAGAACGTCACATGGAAAGGAGAAAGTCAGCTCCATCACAGGAGACGGTACTACTGGTCCCAATTTTCATTCATCACTCCATATAGATCAGGGGAGTACTCGTACTCTATCTTGCGCTTTTAGTTTATTTTTGTCCTTCAATTATGCCTATTTACACTTCTATTTTCACATTGAGGACAATGTTCTGTATAGGTTTGGGAGGTAGGGCATAATTTCATCCTTTTGGCTATATTCATCAATAACTATATTTAATTGTTTCATTCCATGTGCCTGTTAGTGTTAAAAAAAATTGCGCATTTTGTTCATTTTGCTATGTTTCTTTTTCTTGTGTACTTGTGTGGGCTTGATAGCCTTGCCGGCTATGATGTAATTATTGGATTGGTATGAATTAGGAACTGTGGAGATGGTATTGAATGGATTAACTTATACTTGTTGATGTAATACTTGGCATTCTTTATGCACGCCGCTCATGCTCTACATGTTAGGTTAGTGATTGGAGTTTTGAACACAAAGTAGGAAAAGAATGATAACCCTATATTGAATTAACCAGTAAATCACCTTAAGACAGTTTGGAGATGATTGAGAAATTTATAGGGGAGCATTGAGATAAGTGGGGGCTCCTTACATGAATTTTATTGTGTGAATTGCCTAGACCAGTGAGATGAAGATTAGGTGAAAGCTTTAATTTGAGGGTTGATTTTGGAAGCTAAATGTCTAGAAAAGCAATAAAGGGCATAAAATTAACTTGTGTGAACATCACTTCTCTCAAAGCCTTTATGACTTGACTCGAGCAAGTACGACTCTAAAGGTCTTTTGAAACCTTTTACCCTAAATCCAACTGGTTTGGGAGTCATGGGGCTAAAGCTCACTACAGGGGTTATATAGAAAGCACGAAGGGGAGAAGTTAATAAAAAGTTATCTGATTGAGCATTTATAACTCGAGTGAATAAGCTTGCAAGAGTTTAAAACATGTTTCCCTAAAGCAAACTGGTTTGGGAGTCATCGGCCTAAAGCTCGCTACAGAGGTTATATATGAAGCAAATGAGAAAATGGTATAAGGAAAGAAAAAAGAAAAAAAAAATCAAAAAATAAGAGAGCATAAGACACAATGACCAGAAGAAAGCCATTGGACATTTGATTGATGGAATTATACCTTTAATGCGAGGCGAGTAGCTTAGTTTAATCTTAAGGGTTGAAGCAGTCAAAATTAGGAGAGCCTTTACTTGTTGACTTGTGAACCTGTAAAAGTGACACCTATCCAAGCTAAGAGAGGGTAAGGACTAAAGTTGTTTAAATTCCTAACTTTAGAACACATCCCAAGATAATTGAGTGAAAAGAATAAGTTTGGAGGTGTGTATCTCTCGAGTGAGGTAAGGATAATTTGACCACTCTAGATCAGGATTAAACCCATCATAAACTTGATATGTTGACATGAGTTCATACACACACGTTGAGTATGTATTTAACACGTAAGGGTTGATTTTATTCTTACACTATTGAAACTGTTTCTTATGCTAAGTACTTACTTCCAATCCTGAGAAAAGGCGGGTTATTAAGCCATATTTGTGTAAAGTTAAGTCATTATCTTGTTTGAGGACAAACAATGGTTCAAATTTGGAGGTTTGAAAAGTGTGTTTTTACATACTTATTTAGTTCACAAACATGACTATATTCGATCAAAGTATTTTAATTGTAACTTAATTCTATTTGATTTGTGTTGTGTAGGTTATATTGATGGATATTATGGAAATCAAGAGAAATGACTCGAAAAGGACCAAAATGAAGGAAAATAAAAGTTTAGGGATCAAAGTGCAATTATTCGAAGAAGGAATCAAGGAAGTGAACGAGCTAAGTACCAATCTAGTGATATTATGGGATGATGGAAATAAAAGGAACAAGCGAAAATGGGCTAAAGTGGAAGAAACTGAAAGTTTGAGGACCAAGTTGCAAAAAATCCATAGATGAGACTGGCGATGGAATAAAGATTCAAGAGTGTTAGAGGTCAATCGAATGATGAAAGGAGTCAAAGAGGTTAAATTTAGTCAAAGTATTATCATGTATCAAAAAAGTTAGGCTCTAGATTTTTAGTTTCTACTTGAAACCCATTTTTTTCTTAGTAAACATCCAAATTTAAGAAAGCCTACTTGACATAACGGAAGATTATAGGGAAGATGAAAAATCAAAAAATGAGAAAATTCTCAAGAAAATTTTTCATTGAATTCAAGAACTACCGCCTCAAAGGGCTTACAACGCCTTAAATAGGCAAAAAAAAAAAAAGCAAAATTCGGAAAATAGAATAAAAAAGATAATTTTCCAAAAATAGAAAAATATGAGATAACTACTAAAATGGAAAATCCTTATCTTCAGGATCATCCTCCAACAAAAGGAATACAAATCCGAATTTTATGGAAAGAGATATTGTAAAAACAAAAATTACCATAAACAGAAAAAAGACATAAACAAGGGCCTAAACGATGGATTTTTTTCCCAAAATTGGCCTTGCATCAAGGCCAAAGACACTAAGTTTTATTCATTCGCTCGATTCCAATTGAATTAGACTAGCTATTCATAAAAAACGAACAGACCCAAAGTTATCATGAAATCAAAAACCTTATTTTGTCTTGTGACGGTCCCATTTCATCATAAACTCTAATCCCTTATGCACTTCATCACTACTTCTATCAAAATTATAGATATTTGAGTTATTTTCCCAATGCACTTTGAATCGACTCAATTGGAGGTTAGGAGAGAAAGTTGCAACCAAAATATTGAAAGTTGTCAGGCGGAAAAAATGACATAACTATGCAGTCGCATAGTTAAAAATCCATGCAATCGCATAGTGGCCTCCAGGGAGTTTTAGGGCTGAAAAAAGTTGTTTAATGCAACCGCAACCATTATAACCATGCGGTAACATAGTTCATTGTTCGTGTGAAACCCGCAAGCGTACGGGATCGTTGACAAGTAATAGATTTAGTGAGTTAAGAGTATCGTCCCACGATGAATAAAATTTAATTGAGTACACTAGTCCTTAATTAGATTCAAAGCGAACAAATTAAAAGTGATTTTTATGATTTTTATTTATTCTAATTTAATCTACGAAAATGCGTAAAATGCGAATTCAAAATGTATGTGGGAAGAGTGTATTGAATTACGAATCCACCTATTATTACCTATTCCGATTCTTGATTACATAGCTAATTTCGTTCTTGCATTCCTGACAATCGATAATTCTATTGTAATTAATTTTCTTTTCCAAGACAAATTAAATCTATCATATTCATGATCTAATCTTATTCCTAGTCCGAATTCATATGAATAGAATGCATTTGATTTCATAATTATCTCAAAGATTGTACACGTGATAAATCTTATTCCTAAAATTTATTGCACGTGCGTTAATCAAGTAGTGTTCTAAACTTATTGTGACATTCCCAGCACTACAACAAGCAACCATATATTTAATTGAAGATCAAGCAATCAAATAATAAAACTAAGCATGCAAGATTAATCAAGAATTGCAAGAATTTAACTAAACCACGTGTCTCGAATTAAAAATAAATAACAACGGATTTCATCTTCATTCAATACATGAGAAAAATTACCCTAGCATATTGTTGGAATTAAACACATAAAATTGGAAAGACATCACCGAGAAATTGATGGATGTAATTAAGTCTCCACTTTTTCTTTGCTCCCAAATGTGTATGTGTGTCTCTTCCCAAGGAGCCACCTTGTTTACTCCAACGGCACCACAATTTTTTTTAATTTTCAGTTGCCTGTCTTCTTCTATGTATATAAAATTCCCAAATTGGCTACTTTTATTGACTTCAAAAAGGGACCAATTTTCTCTTCAACTTGGTTGTCGTTTTCGGTATATATGATCAATTCCCAGACAGCCGCATTGTTTGACCTCCAAAACAAAATCCAATTGTTCTACAATTCTCACCTAATGGCCATGTGTTCTATATCTAATTTCAGCAACCTTTTTCTGTTTCTATCCAATTAAGAACAAATTTCACTCACCCAAAAAAACTTCCCTCAGCTGCCAATGTCTGCGTGTGTTGTATCAGTAAAAAATTAGCTCCAATGTTTGTATAATCTCAACCAATTGGCAGCCCTATTTTTCTCGTCTTCCAGCAATATTTTTCTATGGTTTTCTTAGGGATGTCAACGAGCCAAGCTGAGCTGAGCCGGCTCGTGAGCCAAAATTTGAGGCTTGGGCTCGACTCGGGTAAATTGAACGGACTTTTTTCCGAGCTCGAGCGCTCGGCCGAAAAGAAATTTCTCGACCCGACCTTTTGGCCTGGACCTTTGCGGGCCGAGCCGGGTAGGCTCGCTTTTTTTACTTCTTTTTTTTTTTTTTTATTTATATAAGGTAGCCACAGCCGACTGCCTTAAAAGGCAGTCAGTTGTGCTGCCTCTTAAGGCAACATTTTGCTGCCTAAATTAAATTTTTTTTCCTTCTCAGGCTCGCGGGTCGACTTGGGCTCGGCCCGTCATCCCAAAATGAGGCTCGTCAAAATCGAGCCTCGCCTTAAGTTTTCTTCTCTTTTCTCTCTCCTCTTTTTTTTACTGCATCTGTATGAACATATGTATATAGATACACTACAACCGGCAGCCCTCTCCTTTCCAGGAATCCCTATTCTCCTTAAATTCCAATCACCCACTACAAGTCAGAAAGGGCCCCAATTAGATTGATATTTGCTTTGAAGTCCTCAATTCTTCCATGCAATGTAAGTTCTTCATTCGTTCGACAACTTTTATCCTTCAACTTTTATTTAGGCGTGGTTTAATCCACAAACTTCTATTCAATAGTCAATTGATCATTTTCTTTCCCAATTGCTTCAAAACGGGTCCTTCACTAAAAACAAAAGAAAATTAACCTAAGTTAAATAAAAATTAATAATTTGACAACTTAAAAGTTTAATAATGTGGTATAAATAAATACACAAATTACGGTTATCATTCATCTCCAAGGCGCGAATTCTGGTTTCCTAATTTCAGTGAAATACCTATGGAAACAAATCTTGTACACAATATATAAGCCCTAAAACTTGTCCAAAATCTAGAAAACGCATTGGGGAGGAAAAACAACACATATCGGAGGGATTTTACGCCAGAACAATGAAGAAAAATAAGAAGATTGACTAGATGTCAAGGAGATTCATAACCCGGTGATGTCGTTCCTTCAAGTTTTATGTGCTTTGTTAATTTCTCCATGCTAGGCTAGAAATCTATGTACTAGGAGATCGATGAATCTTGTAATGTGATTTTTAATTCCTTGTTTCATGATTTTGACATTAAAACACTCTCCTTAAATTCCAATCACCCACTACAAGTCAGAAAGGGCCCCAATTAGATTGATATTTGCTTTGAAGTCCTCAATTCTTCCATGCAATGTAAGTTCTTCATTCGTTCGACAACTTTTATCCTTCAACTTTTATTTTGGCGTGGTTTAATCCACAAACTTCTATTCAATAGTCAATTGATCATTTTCTTTCCCAATTGCTTCAAAACGGGTCCTTCACTAAAAACAAAAGAAAATTAACCTAAGTTAAATAAAAATTAATAATTTGACAACTTAAAAGTTTAATAATGTGGTATAAATAAATACACAAATTACGGTTATCATTCATCTCCAAGGCGCGAATTCTGGTTTCCTAATTTCAGTGAAATACCTATGGAAACAAATCTTGTACACAATATATAAGCCCTAAAACTTGTCCAAAATCTAGAAAACGCATTGGGGAGGAAAAACAACACATATCGGAGGGATTTTACGCCAGAACAATGAAGAAAAATAAGAAGATTGACTAGATGTCAAGGAGATTCATAACCCGGTGATGTCGTTCCTTCAAGTTTTATGTGCTTTGTTAATTTCTCCATGCTAGGCTAGAAATCTATGTACTAGGAGATCGATGAATCTTGTAATGTGATTTTTAATTCCTTGTTTCATGATTTTGACATTAAAACACTCTCCTTAAATTCCAATCACCCACTACAAGTCAGAAAGGGCCCCAATTAGATTGATATTTGCTTTGAAGTCCTCAATTCTTCCATGCAATGTAAGTTCTTCATTCGTTCGACAACTTTTATCCTTCAACTTTTATTTTGGCGTGGTTTAATCCACAAACTTCTATTCAATAGTCAATTGATCATTTTCTTTCCCAATTGCTTCAAAACGGGTCCTTCACTAAAAACAAAAGAAAATTAACCTAAGTTAAATAAAAATTAATAATTTGACAACTTAAAAGTTTAATAATGTGGTATAAATAAATACACAAATTACGGTTATCATTCATCTCCAAGGCGCGAATTCTGGTTTCCTAATTTCAGTGAAATACCTATGGAAACAAATCTTGTACACAATATATAAGCCCTAAAACTTGTCCAAAATCTAGAAAACGCATTGGGGAGGAAAAACAACACATATCGGAGGGATTTTACGCCAGAACAATGAAGAAAAATAAGAAGATTGACTAGATGTCAAGGAGATTCATAACCCGGTGATGTCGTTCCTTCAAGTTTTATGTGCTTTGTTAATTTCTCCATGCTAGGCTAGAAATCTATGTACTAGGAGATTGATGAATCTTGTAATGTGATTTTTAATTCCTTGTTTCATGATTTTGACATTAAAACACTTTTTCATTATTTTGAATGGTTTATATGAATTTATTGTCTTCAGTAATTAAGGGCCCGTGATTGTGTGAGTTTTGGTGATTTAATTCTTCAATTCAAGTAAAGGAGAATAGATTTGACACGTTATAAACCATTGTATGGTTCGATAGGGGATAGAAATATATCGCTATACCCTATGTAAATCTTTAAGTGCTCACAAAACTACATGCATTCTTGCATAGTTGCATCCGTCATAGAGATGTAGGCTGGTGATATATGAGAATATGTTCAATTCCGCTCGAAAGAGATTATTGGATAGATTTAGAAGTGTTGATTCTTCAAAATTTCACCGTGTTGTCAAATTGTGATATTAGGGTTAAATTGAACATTG
The DNA here is from genome assembly GCF_002742605.1 of Olea europaea var. sylvestris. Lineage (NCBI taxonomy): Eukaryota > Viridiplantae > Streptophyta > Magnoliopsida > Lamiales > Oleaceae > Olea > Olea europaea. The sequence goes on from NW_019228757.1 coordinate 558,514, forward strand.
CTTAGGAATTCATGATCANAGTGTTGATTCTTCAAAATTTCACCGTGTTGTCAAATTGTGATATTAGGGTTAAATTGAACATTGCTTAGGAATTCATGATCATAGTGCACTTAATAATCGTTGAATACAATCAATTTGTGTTCCAAACTTCAATTTACATTTTAGTTCATCCAAGCGTCATTTTGCATATTATTTCATTCAAATCATAACATTTGCATATTTTAGCTAGATTAGGGTTTTCTTTAGGTTAAAAACTCACTCGTGACAAGTTAGTTTCGGTTAAGGCTACGATAGGTAAAATTGAACCACTCAATCTCTGTGGGACGATATTTGAAACTCAACATTCCACTTTATTACTTGTTAACAAACCGTACACTTGCGATGGTTTAAATCGAAATAATAATTTCGTGAATAGTAGGCCAGTGTGTACAATCAAGAAAACAATTGGATATATAAATACTCAAAACAATTGTACTAATATAGTTCTTTAATTTATGCGTTCTCAATTATCAAGAATTGAAATCAACTCTGAGTCTAATGCCTCTTCTTCTAAAGGAGAAAAAAAAGAAGATGAAAAGACACCTCTTATTTTCAAACCAATCGATTCAAATTCTACTTGATAACTGGGTAAAGAGACTGTCTAAAGAAATTAGTATTTTACAAGAACTCGTAAAAGAAATTTCAAAATTAGGATCATCCAAAAACATTAATACAATTGATGTTTTAGATGAACTTGAAGCTCAATTTATAAAAATGAAAAACTTCTATCAATAAATTGAAAGGATAAAATTCAAAACTTCCAAATTTTTATTCATGCCTTTCTCATGCTGATATATTATATGAGGAAAAGAAGAAACCTCAAGTTTTTTATAATGGGGATGAACTCATTAGATGGAATCTTGATGGTGTGACGAAATATCAAATAATTAATTTTCTCGAGAATATGACAGTTTGTCGTACTTCATATATTTGCAGAGGTATGGCTAAATATGATGCTATCTCAAATTTAGTTCTATCTATATTATGCACCTCACTTGATTATTAATATTGTTGGAATAATTTGTCTGAGCGCTTTGACTCGATGTCGAGTAAGATCAATGTGTTTTGCTTGATAGATAGTATCTTCGCTCTTTTTCATTTTTCTTCTCTATAGATCTACAAAACGAATGTTTTATATATATATATATATATATATGACAATAAAAAAGTGTTATGATGATCGATTCATTATGACTAACCAAATCAAATATTTGTTTTGTAAATACTTTCTCTTGTGCTTTTTATTTACGTTTACAATGACTTGCATTTGGGGATTGAATTTCATCGTCTATATGAATGGATTCCATCAAAATGGGAAGCTTGCATGTTTATCCTTCCTTCTTCAACAATCATAGCTAGTTGTCTTTGAAATTTAAAATGATACTAAAGAATGAAAAGAACAAGCAATTGGACGAGAAAGTTGGTTCTGGCAAGCTATTGGCTGGTGAGTTAATTTATACTAAACTTCAATTTAATTTCTAATTTTACCATTGTGATACATTAGTCACATATTGTTCTCTGAACTGGTGGAAATTACTTAGTTCACATCATAACTCATTTTGTGTATTTATTAATTTCAACGCTTGCTTGACGTGACGTAGTGATTAGTAGGCAAGTCATATAGCGATTAAGTGAAAGATTTATTATGTTACGCCTTTTGATTAAACAATTTCTATCAATTTGAGAAACCACAAGTAATCTGAAAGTTTAAATGATCAATATATTTACATCCAGTGTGCGGAATTATACAATTAAAAGCAACGAGACACTTTTTAATTGTTTTTAGATGATTAGGTCAACCAAGTCAATTTATTCTAAATTTGAATACCCAAGTTTGTAAATTGCATAAAGTATATAACACCAACATGATCACAAAGAAAACCCTTCGCAGTGGATCAAAAACTATGCTCACTTTACTAGTCAATTATCCACTATAAACGATGTGACTTATAGTGTGGTCCAGACTCGACTAACCCTTAGTCCATTTGACATTCTTCCTAAATCACATTGGCCCTCCTATATTGCGTGCTCCTTACACCAGCTCCCAACCCATGGTATCGGAACTCCAAGGCCTCTTCCCAAAACTCCAATAACTCTGAAGACTAATTGGCGAAGGTAGGTTTGGTATTTGATCAAAGATTTTGTGTGTTTTGATCTGTGGTTTAAGGTGAAGGTTTATAACTCGATCAACAAATCTAAGTTTGGAATAATCTACGAGTGAAATATCATGGTGGTTGAATCTTGAAATCAATGAAAGTGATTTGGATCTTTAAATGAACGATTTCTATGGAATAATTATAATTCAACATATTTTGGGACGTTTATATAGTAGGATATATACAGGGAAAAAGTATTTCGGATGAAAATGATTTGAAAAATCAGTGTTTGACGCAAACGAAATTCTGGATGTCGACCAATCGCTCGAGCGCCAAGTGGGCAGCCACAAGCAATGTCTGAGCAGTTGTTAGTAATTTTATTGTGACTTTCTCTCTCGACGTCCGATTGAGATGATTAAAAATGCATTGAAAAGCTGATTCAAAGGGTATGGGGCACGAACGATGTGTCCAGAGCAGGACTAGAGGTTAGATAACCGATGCCCCAGTGACTGGTGTAGTGCCCAATTGAGGCTTGGTCGTTTCGACTGCCAAACTCTAGCAATATCATTTTTCAAATTTGAATATTTTGTATGTGAAAAATGCATTACAAGTTGTGATCGAGAATTTAGAACATAACTTGTGCCACTCTTTGACACTCTTTTAGACTTTCTAATCGCATTTTCTTGATCATATGTGATTTTTTCGGAGATCTTTGACATATTGGACTCCTTCAAGACCTATACTATCGTTCCTTAACTATTTTGACTTTGATTACAACTTAATAAACTCCTAATACAATTCAACTAGGACTGATAACTTCGGGAAAGAGCACATGCACTTTTGTCTATTCTAATAATTAGGTACTCTCTTCATTCAACTAATAAATACTTAATTTTATTTTTATTTGTCTCAAATTATAGATCACTTTCTTTGTTTAGAGTACAATTGAGTTTTTTATGTTATCAACAAATATAAACAATTCTCATTTAAACCATTATTCAATATATGAATATATTAAGAAAAATGTAAATAACATTAATTATTCCAACAATAATTATTACATTTTTTTAGCCATTGTTTGAACCCCATTTTGGGAGGGAAAAGTTTATAGGGAAATAGTGATTTTTGGAGAATGTTTAGTTTAAAAATAAGAAAAAAAATCGATTTACGTGTAAATTATTTTATTGGAGAATGTGTGATTGAAAATGAGTTTTGAGAAAAAACAAATTTTTGAAAAAATGAGGCTAAAACAAGGGCTTAATGTCTGTAGAATAGAAGTAAGCCTATCTTTGTAAAACACATGAAATATAATTATTTGTTAGTATAATATTGTTCTTAATTGTGTTAGAGCATCTCAATGAGACTTCTAAAATAGAGAGCAAGTCAACTCTAATAATTATGCTCCAAGAGACCCTTTAAATTAATATTTTAATTTAGAGAGTTATTTTGCTCTCCAAATTTGGAGAGATAAACACATTCTCTGTAAATAAATGCATTCAAAGTATTTTAATTTTTAATGTAGAAAAATAATAAAATAATTTGAAGAAAAGCTAGTTAAATAAAAAATAGAGAAAAATAATAAATATTTTTTGGAAGTTTTAAAAATAAGCATTAAATATAAAGAGCTTGTTAGAGTATTTTAAAATTTTAACTCTCTAAATTTATAGACTAATTAAATGTACACCTTTTACTATTTTATAATCGATTGGAGAGAGAATTTTTCATTAATCGTGTAACCCACTTGATTATTAATATTGTTGATGGTATATTCAAGAAAATAGGCCAGAGTTCACATTCAACAAAATTGTGAGCTATAACACACAAAAAATGATATCTATCACCATTGATGCTACAACATCGATTTAAGTGACATTAAATGATGAGGTCAATAAAATATAAAATTAAATAATTTATTTAATTACATTTCTCATTTAATGCCACATTATACTATCTAAACTGCCAGTAATTCTAAATAATATTACTCATAAAAAACAAAGTTCATCGAGTATAATTAAGAAAATATGCCTTTGAAAAAAGTTGGAGCTATAATCCAAAAACATAGGTCAGTGTGTACACTCAAGAAATGGGGTTTAGCATGTTTTATTTTAGGGAAAATTTTAGCCACAGTCTCTCATCGTTCACCATTTGTTTATTTTTATTTTCCAGATTTTACCTTAATTTTCAATGTCTGCCAACAAAAGTCTCTAACCTTTGAGAAATAAGCACCTAGGGTCCAAATGGATGGAAATCATCCAGTTGACCGTTAATTGATCAACAACAGTAGACTTTGATTAATTTTGATCAAATTGAAATGGGTAAAATGGTAATTTTGCTATTGTATACATAAAATAATTTAAAAAACCAAAAATAAAATAAAGATAAAAAATAATCTTCTTCTATATCTCATCCCCTCTCACTCCACCCACCCCCAAGCGTTCCCGTTGTGGACTAGGGGAGAATAGCATGCATGCCTTATTTCATTGTTTGAAAACAAAGGTGATCTGGAAGGAGTCCGATGAGTGAGGAACCATCAAGGGCTGTTTGACACCACAATTGGGTGCAACAATGGTGAATTTCCAAACGAACCGTTCAGATTTACTTGGCCGGTGCTGCTGCATTTTTTTGGACGATTTGGAGGATAAGAATGGTGTTGAACATGGTTGGAACGATAGAGGGGTAGCCAATTTACTGAAATCAGTAGGGTTACTGTCCGAGAGGGGGCTGCTTTTGCTGATTGTTCTCGGCTGAAACAGAAAGTGGGGTGGTCCAAGCCTTGGGTGGATCGACTGAAAATGAATACTATTGCTGCCATAAGAGTGATTACAGGCACTGGGCTGCAGCTCTATTAGAAAGGCTTCGGTTTTCAAAGAACTTGGATCTTCTGGTGGCTGAGGTGGAATTTGACGCACTGATAATGGTGCACTGGTGCAAATTGGGTGGCTTCATTTCTTCGATCGATCTATTTAGTAAGGTCGATTGTCGCTTTTGCTACTTTGTCTCTTGTCAAACGAAAAGAAGTAGCCAATAATCTAGCTGCATTTGCTTCTTCAGCCCTAATGATTGATCGCTAGGTTGACAGTATTCCAGCTATCATTGCGACATTTGTTAACGCTGATTTACAATATCTTTTCTTTTGTTAGGTTCAATATTGTAATTGGCAATTCTCTGACCAAAATGGACTAAAACGTATGTTAGGAAAAGTCAAGGACTCAATTGCAAATGTTTGTTAAAGTCAGGGACTTGAGTGCAATTATGTATCATTGAGTTAGGGTTCGAAACGAAGTTGGGAATTAGGTTAAAGTTGTACCAAAACCTCGCTAGCTGCTCGCTAGGATGACGCTCGAACGAAAATAACAGAAGCTGTTTCGCCCACTTCTCGCCTGGTGTCGCTTGAGCGAAGCGATGTCGCTCACTTCTTGCTAGACGTCGCTTGAGTATGACATCTATTTTGCCCTAACTATAAATACAAAGGTTGTGGACGAGAGAATGAAGGTTGCCATATTGTGCTTTCATCTATACACTTTCATAACATTGTTCAAGGAGATCCAAGGTGCAATTCAACGGCGAATTCATCCACATCAACTTGTGATCCGGCAACCTGTTTTGGAAACATCAATTGAAAAATCCAAAACACCTAGTGTCCTTAATCAATTAAGGATTGGACTTTGTCATTGGGTATTGAGAGAGATGGACATCAAACGCAATGAAAAGCACAAGAACAGGAGGCTCTTGGTGTTTCACTGAACATTTAGCATAAGATCAGAAGGTTGTAGGAGACAGCAGATTGAGCTGTAGGAGGTAGATCAGAAAGTCTAGCAAGAGGCTAGAGGTATTTAGAGTAGTAGATCATGAGACTGGAACAGCGGGTCTTATTGGGTACAAAGTTTGGTGTGATTGTGTATTCGCTAAACTAACTATAGATGAGGTAACTGGCTTGGTCCTGAAGTGTTTCCCACGTTGGGTTTCTTATTTGCGTTATTATTGCTTTCCAATTTACAAACTGCAACAATTCAACTTAGAGAAAATTGACTTGTATGATTAGCCATCTAGATAACTAATATAAAGTGACTTGTTGCTTGTATTAGTCAATTCCGCAAGTAAAGTCAAATTAATTGATAACCCGGAATGTAAACTCAGTAATCCTAAAATTTGAATTGGTGATCAGCACGTTCCCAGGGACTTTTCACTTTTATTTTCCAAAAAAGAAAAAGGAAGAAAGAAAAAAAGACGTTGTTTCTCAAGTCTATTCACAAGTGTTCAAGTCTTATTCTTTATTAAAGAATCCATTTCTTCTCTCATAACTTGTAGTAGTCACTTATTTAATTCAAAAAAATACTTGCTTCTTCGTATGTTAATGGTTCTTCATTTTCAACTTCTTCACCTGAAACTTCAGCAAAGATGAATTTGGCAGCTTAAAGCTTTGGGTGTCATATGCACCATTTTGGATCTTGCGTCTTTCACAATCTGAGATTGAGCAACCCGACAAAAAGTTCTTATGTTCTCTCCCATTACTACAACATGAAGTCAATCAAAATATGAGGCACTTAAATGTTTAGCAATGGGTAGAAATTCACATTTCAACTAACATTATAAAACCAATCAGTTGGACCGAAAATTAATGGATTGGACTAGGTTTCAGAAGTAGATTACTTGGAGTTAAACCTAATCTACTTGGATCGGAAAGCTAGTTTGTATTGCCTAGTTCGATTGAAATACACACTGTCATGTGACATCTCGCAAAGGTGCAAAACGATCATCGAAATAAAATTAATCATTCTCAAAACTTAAACTAAAACAGAGTCCCTAACTTTTGGGGTATTGTTGAAGCAAGGTAATGTAATAATTACATTATCTTGGAAACAATGCTAGGAGTACATTGCAAGCAGTGCTCGGTTTTCATATTTTTCCAAGTTTAGATGGAGACATATTAAAAAACATAAACTAAGTGAAAAAGTTGAAAGCAAATAAATTTCATTTCACACACGGGAATAAATACTTATAATGGTTGACGACCGAAAAAAAAGAAAAAGAAAGGAGAAATGCATGAAAAGAAAATTACAAGGCAAAAGATTTGAGGTTGAGAACTAGATATATCATGATCACTCTTCATATTAATCATAATACAGTACAGTTGCAACCGAATCATTATTTAATTTTACTTGCAATAAAGAAGTCATAACTTCACTTTCAGTACAAAGGAAAGACTATGATTAAGAGCAACAACTAGTAATTGATATGTAACCAGAAATTATATCTTTTTCTCACCATTGGGTTTGAGATGTCAAGGAATCTCCTGCTAAGAAATAAAAAAAGTTAATCAGATAAACATTAAAAAAAATCGTAAAAAAGAAGCATGAGATGAGCTTCGACTTACATTGTGTATGCTAGTAGAATGTAGGCTCTCTTTAATCCTAACGATCAAAGATGGTAACCTCAAATTCTTCGTTACCATAGTCTTGTGGTTCTTCACGAATTTCCAGGGCTAAACTTTCTACGTTTTTGCCGCAATAATATAACTCAATCGTTTGTAGTGTTTGAATATGGCTGAATTCAAGAGGAATTATCTCCAAATTTTTGCAAGTTCGAAACACCAATCGTTCAAGTACAGGGAAATGATCATCTGTGGAATTCCATTGTTTGAGATCTAGGCAATATAATTTATGGAATTTGAGTTTTTGGAATTCATCATCCTTGGTGTCCCAAATTTCTCTTTCAAAAGCTTCTTCTTCTAATTTCAGAATCTTCAAGTTGGGCAATGTCCCAATTAATGACATTTTTTCCCAAGGCAAACCGAATTTAGAAAGAGTTAGCTTTCTGATATTCCTGGGAAAGTTAACAACTGAGTAATCACCTTTGAATATGCCTCTACAAATCATATAGAGTGATTCAAGCTGTAGAAGAAAGTTGAGATCAGGGCAACGATTGTCTGGAGATGTGCATTTAAGCTTATGAAGATTTGGTGAGCATCTTAAGATTTCTTTATATTCCAAAATAACGTAACGAAGAGTTTGTAGGCAATTTATTCTGGAGTTTTTACATTTCTTACGGAAACTTTGAGGGAGAGATCTGTTTCCAACACAGGGATGTCTCA
>NW_019228757.1:567523-573642 GCF_002742605.1 Olea europaea var. sylvestris
CAGTTCCTAACAAATACAAAGTTGGCTCTGATATCACTGTTGAAAATTTACTTAAACATGCACAGCGGAAATAAACAGTTTCAATTTCCACTAGAATTCATCTTTGTATTTAGATAAGAACTGTGATAAGAAATATACATTTTCTTGATTTAGCAAACTCCTTCGCGTTATTCCTTTCCAGCAGTTTGAATCTGCCTCCCACAGCTGTTCAATTGTCCAGCCTCCAATGAAATCCACACAGAGAATAGACTGCAACTGCTAGGGTTTTCCTCTTGTGCCAGCAAGAATAATGAAAATCCCATGTATCTCAAACCCTAGTCATGTATTTATACAAACCCAAACGGGCTCGGCCAGGTCCGGTCCATTGTTTAATTAATCCATTTAATTAAACCCGGTCCATGAATTAATCAATCCAATTAATTAATTCGGGAATATAAATAACAAATCCAATTAATTAATTTATTCAACGATTGTTAAATTAATCAATTGGGAATTTGCAACCTATCAATTCTCTTTTGTGTGCGACCCATTAGATTCCCGACCACGATGCCTAACGACGTGAAATATTATTTTGATCTAATCAAAACTGATAAATTAAACACTCTTTTAATTTATCACAGATTCACACTCGTCGTCCCAGATTGACATCTAACAATGTATCAGGGCAACACATGTGACGGGAAATATCACGTGGTATGACAAAACCAAAACTGTTCGTTTACCATGAAATTATAATCCCTTCGTCAATATGATCCGATCAACTACGAGATATGGAAGTGTGTCAATCTCGATTATCGATCATATCTTTCATTCTTCTATTAAGTCAATATGAGTCGAAAACTCTTTTCGACTTATATGTACACCTTGGCCAAGGATTTCGTTATTGACTTAATTGAATGAAATGCAGATAACAATCTCTTACTATCTAAGAGTGACAAATCTTCTATTGATCATTCACAATCTTCATATGGTTCTTGACATACCCGAACGATGTCGTATTAGTGGCCCTTGGCAGAGCAACATCCAACACCGTCAAAATATGACTGTCCTCATATAAGGTACTATGATGACCTCAAGTTGTAGGACCAATTTCATTACCAAACGTTAGAGATTAATCACTGACACTCAGATAGTTATCCATGTGGAATCTCTTAGCGGGTCTCCAATGTTTTGTTCTATAACAAAACATCCACGTGTTCATTTAAGCGTCACCACACTTTAACTCGTGAGATCAGCTACTTACTTCACAAGTAAGAAATGTCACACATAATGGTCTAACTGCATTAACGATATCCGTATCTCGTTATTACTTACGACCACGATTTATTCAAGATCCAATTATATGTAATTTGTATCTCACAATAACAACTCCTTGTGATTAACAAATCACTTAAAATTGGATCTTCGAATTCTATTATTTAATATTATTTATCACAAAATTAATTTAAATAAATAATAGATCTCGCCAAAATCAAATGCATTAAACATATTAAAAGCGTTTACAACCTAAATCGATTGGATCTAGGGCATAACACTTACAAACTCCCACTTGCACTAGATCCAATCACTCATGTATCTAATACCATAAGCATCCACATGACGATCATGTTTCTGTTGTGACAACGGCTTTGTCAGTGGATCTGCAATATTATCATCTGTGGGAACCCGCTCTATCGTTACGTCATTTCTTTGTATAATCTTCCTCATGAGATGATATCGCCTTAGCACATGTTTGGATCGTTGATGAGACCTCGGTTCCTTCGGTTGCGCAATGGCTCCACTGTTATCACAATACAAAGGTATGGGATCAACAATGCTAGGAACGACTCCAAGTTCATTAATGAACTTCTTGATCCACACAGCTTCCTTTGCTGCTTCAGAAGCAGCTATGTATTCGGCTTCTCTTGTTGAATCAGCGGTTGTCTCCTGTTTGGAACTTTTCCAACTAACCGCTCCATTGTTGAGAGTAAACATATATCCTGACTGAGACTTGTTATCATCTTTATCGGTTTGAAAACTAGCATCAGTATACCCATGAATTTTCAATTCATTTTCTCCATAGATCAAGAACACATCTTTAGTCCTTCTTAAGTACTTAAGAATATTCTTAACCGCTATCCATTGTTTCTCATCAGGGTTTGCTTGAAACCTGCTCGTAACACTTAGAGCATATGAAACATCTGGTCTTGTACATAGCATCGCATACATGATAGATCCTATCGCCGAAGCATAAGGAATCTTATCCATGCGAATCCTTTCATCATGTGCTTTAGGACACATATCTTTTGAGAGGTAAATCCCATGCGACATGGGACATAATCCTCTTTTAGACTCTTCCATATTAAATCTTCTCAAGATTTTATCTATGTATGAAGATTGGGATAAGCCTAGTAATCTTTTAGATCTATCTCTATAGATCTTGATTCCCAAGATATGCACTGCTTCTCCCATATCTTTCATGGAAAAATTCTTTGACAACCATAATTTTACCGATTGAAGTATTGGGATGTCGTTTCCCATTAATAATATGTCATTGACATATAATATCAGAAATACGACCGCGCTCCCACTTGTTTTCTTATAAACACACGGTTCATCTTCATTTTTGATAAAATCAAATCTTTTGATTGTTTCATCAAAACGAAGATTTCAGCTCCTAGAGGCTTGCTTTAATCCATAAATGGATCGATTTAGCTTACATACTTTGTTGGCTCCTTTGGATTCAAAACCTTCAGGCTGTATCATGTACACCTCCTCTTGTAAGTTTCCATTAAGGAAAGCAGTTTTGACATCCATTTTTCATATCTCATAATCATGGTATGCAGCTATTGCAAGCAAAATCCGAATGGACTTTAGCATGGCTACAGGCGAAAAAGTTTCATCAAAGTCAATACCTTGTCTTTGTGTGTAATCCTTCGCTACTAGCCTTGCTTTGTACGTGTGGACGTTTCCATCCATATCGACCTTTTTCTTGTAAGCTCATTTACAACCTATCGGTTTTATCCCACCTGGAAGGTCGACCAAGGTCCAAACCTTGTTCTCATACATTGAGTCCATTTCAGATTCCATGGCATCTTGCCATCTCTTCGAATCAACATTTGACTTTGCCTCTGCGTAATTTGTAGGTTCATCATCCTCGACTAATAATACTTGATTAGTAATCGTGAATTCGTACCTTCTGGGAGGTCGAATGATCCTACTCGATTTACGCTGAGCTGGAGTGTCCTCAGGGTTCTCTACATCCTGATCAAGAGTTTGTCCATCAACAGGTGTAGGATCTGACTTAAGTTCATCTAATTGGTCAACAGTATCTGTGGATTCTTGAACTTCTTCAAGTTCTAGTTTGCTCCCACTACCCTCTCCTAGAATAAACTCTTTCTCTAGGAATATGACATGCCTTGAGATGAACACCTTCTTCTCAACAGGATTATAAAACTGATATCCAATTGCCTCTTTTGGATATCCCACAAATACACATTTGTCAGATTTAGCCTCAAGGTTATCTGATTCATTTCGCTTCACATAGGCGTCACAGCCCCAAACTTTCATATGAGATAAGTTTGGCCTTTTTCCTCTCCATAGCTCGTATGGAGTTTTGTTGACCGATTTAGATGGGACACGATTAAGTGTGTAGCACGCAGCAATTAGTGCATGATCCCAAAATGATTTTGGGATGTTTGCATGGCTCATCATAGATCGCACCATGTCTAACAAAGTGCGATTCCTCCGTTTAGACACACCATTATGTTGCAGTGTATATGGCGGAGTCCACTGCGAGAGAATCTCATTCTCTTTAAGATAATCTAAAAATTCTTCCTTTAAATATTCTCCATCTCGATCTGATCGCAGCGTGAGTATATTTTTACCAGTTTATTTCTCTACTTCAAGTTTGAATTCCTTGAACTTTTCAAGTGCTTCATGCTTGAATTTCATCAGATACACATAGCCATATCTAGAATGATCATCAGTGAATATGATGAAGTAAGAGAAACCACATCTGGCAGTTATTGACATGGGTCCACATACATCAGTATGTATTAGTTCCAGCAGTTCTGTGGTTCTTTCTCCTTTTCCTGTAAAAGGGAACTTGGTCATTTTGCCTAACATGCACGACTCGCATTTGTCAAATGATTCAAAATTAGTTGCCCCTAAGTATCCATCTTTATGTAACTTGGAAATGTGTTTGTCGCTAATATGACCCAATCTGCAATGCCAAAGGTATGTATTATTTAGATTATCACTTTTATGCCTTTTATTTTCTATATTCATAATAGACGACTCAGTATCAAGAATATAAATTCCATTTTGCAACACACCACAACCATAAAAGATCTCATCTTTATAAAACGAACAACGATTGTTCTTAACATTAATTGAAAATCCATTCATATTTAAACACGAAATAGAAATAATGTTCTTAGTAATGGCGGGAACAAAATAGCAATTTTCTAATTCTAATACTAAGCCTGAAGGCAGTGGTAAGAATTATGTCCCTACAGCTAATGCAACAACTCTTGCTCCATTTTCCACGCGCAGGTCAACTTCTCTTTTCTACAGTGGTCTACTTCTCTTTAGTCCCTGCATATTTATACAAATATTAGATCCACATCCGGTATCTAATACCCAAGAAGCTAATGAAGTAAACATATTAACCTCGACAACAAAAATATCTGAAGTAGAAGTTTCAGAAGACTTCTTTCCCTTCAAGCTTGCGAGGTAAGCTTTGCAGTTCCTCTTCCAATGACCTTTCACTCCACAGTGATAGCATGGGTCATTAGATTTGGTATTGTCCTTGCCTACTTTGACTGCTTTGCTATTGCCCTTAGCCTTTTTGGATGTTTTCTTAAAACTTCCTTTGACTTTCCTCTTAGTTCCCTTGGAGGAATGAATAGCTAAGACATGCCCAGTGCTAACCTTGACATTGGGCTCCACAGTTTTAAGCATATTAAGCAACTCAGGGAGTGTGCATTCGATCTTATTCATATTAAAGTTCATAATGAACTGTGAATAACTATCTGGCAGAGATTGCAGAACCAAGTCAATACTTAGTTCATGATCCATGATAAAACCTAGTGAACTCAATTTTTCAATGAAACCAATCATCTTCAACACATGAGCACTGACTGATGATTCCTCTGCCATTTTGCACCGGTATAGTTGTTTAGAGGTCTCATACCTCTCCACAGAGATTGTTCATCATACAATTCTTTGAGATGAAAAATCATAGTGTAAGCATACATACCCTCATGTTGCTTCTGCAACTCATGTGACATAGCTGCAAGCATCACACATGCTGCAGTGTTATCGTCATCACTGTGTTTGTTGTAAGCAGTCACCTCTTCTTGAGTGGAATTTTCAGTAGGCACCATTGGAAACGACTGCTCAAGGACATATCCAATTTTCTCATGCTTGAGAACGATTCTCAAATTGCGGTGCCAATCGAGAAAATTTGGTCCGATCAGTTTGTCGGCATCCAGTATGCCTCTCAAATTCATATGATTACTCATGATTCAAAAAAAACTGTAAATGACGAAAAACATAGAATTAATATGTGTTATAATGCATGTGCATAAATTCAATATGGACTTTAATTAAACGTGCTCCCACTGTTTAAAATAAATTCATGACCCTCATACATAAATTATTTGAATCCACACTTGATTCACAGTGGGCTGGGATCTCATTCGATGTATCGAGATCTTAAGTGTACTCAACAAATCCTAATAAAACATTTAGGTAGATTTTATTATCAATTGTATCTCCATACAACTCCCAGATCATTAAGCTGACAACTCTTTTGTCTTCACACATCTTATGTGTTAGCTTAACATGCCTCTAAAACTTATCTCCTTGAGTGTACTCAACAAAAGATAAATTTTAGTTAAGTCAAACCCATCATTCAGAAATATCAAATATTTCATAGTGTCAAACATATCCCTAATAGACCAGCCTTGAGTGTACTCAACAAGTTAAGGTCGATTTAGGATTCTCGTTTTTCACTATAACGATGGAAGGCAAATAATACTAACTTAATATTTTTAACGAGGGATTTAACGTGCAATTATCTCATCAAGTAATTATATACACATATATTTAAACATACATCTACTATGCGAATA
>NW_019228757.1:574205-577602 GCF_002742605.1 Olea europaea var. sylvestris
CGAAGTAATTTAATCAAAATCGAATTTTAATTAATTATTAAATTAGATTAATACTCTAAATTTTAATTTGCATTGGGAAGTGGTATTAATTGAAATCAAATTTTAATTAATATAATATTAGAGTCCAACTCTAATAAAATTGAATTAATATTTTAATTTAGGACAAAATTCCCTAACAAAATAAAATTCAATTAAGGGTCAAAATTAAATATAAGTTAAAATCTAATTTTAACAAAAATATAAAAGTCGTCAAATTATAAATAAATATTAATTCTGGGTCAAAATTAGGGTATGGGTCAAACCCAATTTAAAACTCATTTTAAAATAATTCAAAATCAAAACCATTTTGACAATTTACAAAATTGACCCAAGTTGGAAATTAACAACAGACCCTTCCAAATTAAAAATTTGCAAAACAGGCCCCTCTTTAAAAAAATTGCAAATTGAACCCATTTTCGTAATTGCAACCAGGGGCTCCTAATTACATTATTTGCAACAGAGGCCCCCGCCTCCACCACCAAACCCTAAAAAAAAAAAAATTTTTTTTTTGTTTCTCTTTCTCCTCTAGTCTGCTGCTGCGCCTGCCACCCGCGTGCGCGGTGACCCAAAAATTTTTTTTTTTGTTTTTCAAGAACAGATTCCAAAAAAAAAATGAAAACTATATTTGCTAGATTTAGGGATGAACATGATTAAACTAACATTTAATTTAATCAACACGTAAAACAGTTCCTAACAAATACAAAGTTGGCTCTGATGCCACTGTTGGGAATTTACTTAATATGCACAGCGGAATTTAACAAATTTCAATTCCCATTCAAGATTCAACTTTGTATTTAGATAAAAACTGTTATAAGAAATGTACCTTTTCTTTTAATTTGCAAACTCCTTCGTGTTATTCCTTTCCAGCAGCTTGAATCTGCCTCCCACAGCTGTCCAATTGTCCAGCCTCCAATGAAATCCACACATAGAATAGACTGCAACTGCTAGAGTTTTCCTCTCGTGCCAGCAAGAATAATGAAAACCCCATATACCTCAAACCCTAGTCATGTATTTATATAAACCCAAACAGGCTTGGCCAGGTCCGGTCCATTGTTTAATTAATCCATTTAATTAAACTCAGTCCGTGAATTAATCAATCCAATTAATTAATTCAGGAATATAAATAACAAATCCAATTAATTAATTTATCCAATGATTGTTAAATTAATCAATTGGGAATTTGCAACCTATCAATTTTCTTTTGTGTGCGACCCATTAGGTTCCCAATCACGATGCCTAACGATGTGAAATATTATTTTGATCTAATCAAAACTGATAAATTAAACACTCTTTTAATTTATCACAGATTCACACTCGTCGTCCCAAATTGACATCTAGCAATGTATCAGGGCAACACATGTGATGGGAAATGTCACGTGGTATGACAAAACCAAAACTGTTCGTTTACCATGAAATTATAATCACTTCGTCAATATGATCCAATCAACTGCGAGATATGGAAGTGTGTCAATCTCGATTATCGATCATATCTTTCATTCTTCTATTAAGTCAATATGAGTCGAAAAGAGTTTTCGACTTATATGTACACCTTGGCCAAGGATTTCGTTATTGACTTAATTGAATGAAATGCAGATCACAATCTCTTACTATCTAAGAGTGACGAATCCTCTATTGATCATTCACAACCTTCATATGGTTCTTGACATACCCGAACGATGTCGTATTAGCGGCCCTTGGCAGAGCAACATCCAACACCGTCAAAATATGACTGTCCTCATATAAGGTACTATGATGACCTCAAGTTGTAGGACCCATTTCATTACCGAACGTTAGAGATTAATCACTGACACTCAGATAGTTATCCATGTGGAATCTCTTAGGGGGTCTCCAATGTTTTGTTCTATAACAAAACATACACGTGTTCATTTTGTAAGTATTATGCCCTAGATCCAATCGATTTAGGTTGTAAACGCTTTTAATATATTTAATACATTTGATTTTGGCGAGATCTATTATTTATTTAAATTAATTTTGTGATAAATACTATTAAATAATAGAATCCGAAGATCCTATTTTTAGGTAATTTGTTAATCACAAGGAGTTGTGATTGTGAGATACAAATTACATATAATTGGATCTTGAATAAACCATGGTCGTAAGTAATAACGAGATACGGATATCGTTAATACAGTTAGACCATCACGTGTGGCATCTCTTACTTGTGAAGTAAGTAGCTGATCTCACGAGCTAAAGTGTGGTGACACTTAAATGAACACGTGGATGTTTTGTTATAGAAAAAAACATTGGAGATCCGCTAAGAGATTCCACATGGATAACTATCCGAGTGTCGGTAGCTAATCTCTAACGTTCGGTAGTGGAATTGGTCATTTGACTTGAGGTCGTCATGGTGCCTTATATGAGGACAGTCATACTTTGGCGGTGTTGGATGTTGCTCTGAAAGGGGCCGCTAATACGACATCATTCGGGTACGTCAAGAATCGTATGAAGGTTGTGATTGATCAATAAAGGATTCGTCACTCTTAGATAGTAGGAGATTATGATCTGCGTTTCATTCAATTAAGTCGATGATGAAATCCTTGGCCAAGGTGTACTCATAAGTCGAAAAGGAGTTTTCAATTTATATTAACTTAATAGTGGAGTGAAAGATATGATCAATGATCGAGATTGACACAATTTCATATCTCGTAATTGATTGGATCGTATCGACGAAGGGATAATAGTTTCACGGTAAACGAACGAATTTGGTTGTCATACCACGTGACATTTCCCGTCACATGCATTGCCCTGACACATTGCTAGATGTCAATCAGGGACGGCGAGTGTGAATTGACGATAAATTAAAAGGGTGTATTAATTTATCAATTTTGATTAGATCAAAATAATATTTCACGACGTTAGGCATCGTGGTCGGGAACCTAATGGGTCGCACACAAAAAGAGAATTGGAAGATTGCAAATTGCCAATTGGTTAATTTAACAATCGTTGGATAAATTAATTAATTAAATTTTTTTTTATATTCCCGAATTAATTAATTGGATTAATTAATTCACGGATTGGGTTTAATTAATTGGATTAATTAAATATTGGACCGGACCGGACCGGACCGGGTCATTTTTGGGTTTATATATATATATAGTTAGGGTTTGAGGTCCAAAAAGGTTTTCATTATTCTTACTGGCACAAGAGAGAAACTCTAGCAGTTGCAGTCTTTTCTCTGTGTGGATTTCATTGGAGGCTGGACAATTGGACAGCTGTGGGAGGCAGATTCAAGCTGCTGGAAAGGAATAACACGCAGGAGTTTGCAAATTACAAGAAAATGTATATTTCTTATCACAATTTTTATCTAAATACAAAGCTGAATCCTGAATGGGAATTG
>NW_019228757.1:578564-590489 GCF_002742605.1 Olea europaea var. sylvestris
GCGGGCGGCGGGCGCGGCAGCGCTTGCCCACGCTGCTTGTTATTTCAGATCCCCAGAAAGAAATTTTTTTTTTTTCTTTTAGGTTTAGGGTTTTGGTGGAGACGGGGACCTCTGTTGCAATTAATGTAATTAGAGGTCCCTGGTTGCAATTAAAGAAAAAGGGGTCAATTTGCAATTTTAAAGTCAGGGACCTGTTCTGTAAATTTTGATTTTGGAAGGGTCTGCTGTTAATTTTCAATTTGGTTAAAATTTGTAAAATTTCAAAAAGGGTTTTGATTTTGAATTTTTAATTGTTTTAAAAATGTGTTTTAAATTGGGTTTGACCCATACCCTAATTTTGACCAGAATTAAAAATTTATTTAAAAATTCGACGACTTTTATATTTTTGTTAAAATTAGATTTTAACTTAAATATTTAGTTTGACCCTTAATTGAATTTTATTTTGTTAGGAAATTTTGTCCTAAATTGAAATATTAATTCAATTTTATTAGAGTTGGACTCTAATATTGCATTAATTAAAATTTGTTTTGAATTAGCACCACTTCCCTATGCAAATCAGTACTTAGAGTATGACTCTAATTTAATAATTAATTAAAATTCGATTTTGATTAAATTACTTCGCCAAATAGTTATGGAGTTAGAGTTGGACTCTAATTCGGGATTTAGTTAAAATTTGATATTAATTAAATAGGCCCGTCAATTAAATTAATTAATTAATATGATTAATTAATTATTTAATTATCTCGATCCCAAAATTTTGATTCAATTTTGACGACTATAATTGCTGGATTTATGAGACATTGCATACAATATTAGATATTATACATAGGAAATATTTATGTGATGAATGTTTGTGGATGATTATGGACTCGACCATATGAATGTGTTGAATGGTTGATTTACTTCTTATTGTCGTTGTGGGCCTGCGAGCTCCTTATTAAATATTGGACCTGCGAGTCCATTATTATTGTTATTATTATGGGCCTGCGAGTCCGATTTCTTTTAGGCTTGCGTGCCAACTAGTATAGGATACATGTTGCAAGTTCGGCTAATTGGAGGCGCAAGAAGAGGTAGACACCATGGAGATGGTGTATTGGTATTGGTCCAATACTGTACCCCTTAGGAATTGACCAACTAGTTTTCCTTTTGGCTCGTGAAAACTAGATAGAACAAGTCCATAATCATACATACTATTACTTATATATATATGTATTTATTCGCATAGTTGATGTATGTTTAAATATATGTATATATATATAATTGCTTGATGAGACCATTGCACACTAAATCCCTCGTTTAAAAAAATTATTAAGTTAGTATTATTTGCTTTCCACCATTATAGTGAAAAAATAGAATCCTAAATCAACCTTAGCTTGTTGAGTACACTCAAGGCTGGTCTATTAGGGATATGCTTGACACTATGAAATATTTGATATTTCTGAATGATGGGTTTCACTTAACTAAAATTTATCTTTTGTTGAGTACACTCAAGGAGATAAGTTTTAGAGGCATGTTAAGCTAACACATAAGATGTGTGAAGACAAAAGAGTTGTCAACTTAATGATCTGAGAGTTGTATAGAGATACAATTGATAATAATATCTACCCAAATATTTTATTAGGATTTGTTGAGTACACTCAAGATCTCGATACAACGAATGGGATCCCAGCCCACTGTGAATCAAGTGTGGATTTAAATAATTTATGTATGAGGGTCATGAATTTATTTTAGACAGTGGGAGCACGTTTAATTAAAGTTCATATTGAATTTATGCACATGCATTATAATACATATTAATTCTTTTTTTTTTCGTCATTTACAGTTTTTGAATCATGAGTAATCATATGAATTTGAAAGGCATACTGGATGCCAACAAACTGACTGGACCAAATTTTCTCGATTGACATCGTAATTTGAGAATCGTTCTCAAGCATGAGAAAATTGGATATGTCCTTGACCAGTCCTTTCCAGTGGTGCCTACTGAAAATTTCACTCAGGAAGAGGTGGCTGCTTACAACAAATACAGTGATGACGATAACACTGCAGCATGTGTGATGCTTACAGCTATGTCTTCTGAGTTGCAGAAGCAACATGAAGGTATGGATGCTTACGCTATGATTTTTCATCTCAAGGAGTTGTATGATGAACAATCTCGTGTGGAGAGGTATGAGACCTCTAAACAACTATACCGGTTCAAAATGGCAGAGGGATCATCAGTCAGTGCTCACGTGCTGAAGATGATTGGTTTTATTGAAAAACTGAGTTCACTGGGTTTTATCATGGATCATGAACTAAGTATTGACTTGGTTCTACAATCTCTGCCAGATAGTTATTCACAGTTCATTATGAATTTTAACATGAATAAGATCGAATGCACACTCCCTGAGTTGCTTAATATGCTTAAAACTGTGGAGCCCAATATCAAGGCTAGCACTGGGCATGTCTTAGCTATTCATTCCTCCAAGGGAACTAAGAGGAAAATCAAAGGAAGTTTTAAGAAAACATCCAAAAAGGCTAAGGGCAATAACAAAGCAGTCAAAGCAGGCAAGGACAATACCAAATCTGATGACCCATGTTATCACTGTGGAGTGAAAGGTCATTGGAAGAGGAACTGCAAGGCTTACCTTGCAAGCTTGAAGGGAAAGAAGTCTTCTGAAACTTCTACTTCAGGTACTTTTGTTATCGAGGTTAATATGTCTACTTCATTAGCTTCTTGGGTATTAAATACCGGATGTGGATCTCATATTTGTATAAATATGCAGAGACTAAAAAGAAGTAGAGCACTGCAGAAAAGAGAAGTTGACCTGCGCGTGGGAAATGGAGCAAGAGTTGCTGCATTAGCTATAGTGACATACTTCTTATCACTGCCTTCAGGCTTAGTATTAGAATTAGAAAATTGCTATTTTGTTCCCGTCATTACTAAAAACATTATTTCTATTTCGTGTTTAGACATGAGTGGTTTTTCAATTAATGTTAAGAACAATTGTTGTTCGTTTTATAAAGATGAGATCTTTTATGGCTGTGGTGTGTTGCAGAATGGAATTTATATTCTTGATACTGAGTCGTCTATTATGAATATAGAAAATAAAAGGCATAAAATTGATAATCTAAATACTACATACCTTTGGCATTGCAGATTGGGTCATATTAATGACAAACGCATTTCCAAGTTACATAAAGATGGATACTTAGGGTCAACTGATTTTGAATCATTTGACAGATGCGAGTCGTGCCTGTTAGGCAAAATGACCAAGTTCCCTTTTATTGGAAAAGGAGAAAGAACCACAGAACTGTTGGGACTAATACATACTGATGTATGTGGACCCATGTCAATAACTGCCAGAGGTGGTTTCTCTTACTTCATCACATTCACTGATGATCATTCTAGATATGGCTATGTGTATCTGATGAAATTCAAGCATGAAGCACTTGAAAAGTTCAAGGAATTCAAACTTGAAGTAGAGAAATAAACTGGTAAAAATATACTCACGCTGAGATCAGATCGAGGTGGAGAATATTTAAAGGGAGAGTTTTTAGATTATCTTAAAGAGAACGGGATTCTCTCACAGTGGACTCCGCCATATACACCGCAACATAATGGTGTATCTGAACGGAGGAATTGCACTTTGTTAGACATGGTGCGATCTATGACGAGCCATGCAAACATCCCAAAATCATTTTGGGGTCATGCACTAATTGCTGCATGCTACACACTTAATCCTGTCCCATCTAAATCGGTCGACAAAACTCCATACGAGCTATGGAGAGGAAAAAGACCAAACTTATCTCATGTGAAAGTTTGGGGCGTAACGCTTATGTAAAGCGAAATGAATCAGATAAGCTTGAAGCTAAATCTGACAAATGTGTATTTGTGGAATATCCAAAGGAGACAATTGGATATCAATTATATAATCCCGTTGAGAAGAAAGTGTTCATCTCAAGGCATGCCATATTCTTAGAGAAAGAATTTATTCTAGTAGAGGGTAGTGGGAGCAAACTAGAACTTGAAGAAGTTCAAGAATCCACGGACACTGTTGACCAATTAGATGAACTTGAGTCTGATCCTACACCTGTTGATGGACAGACTCTTGATCAGGATGTAGAGAACCCTGAGGACACTCCAGCTCAGCGTAAATCAAGCATGATCATTCGACCTCCCAGGAGGTACGAATTCACGATTACTAATCAAGTATTATTAATCGAGGATGATGAACCTGCAAATTACGCAGAAGCAAAGTCAAGTGTTGATTCAAAGAGATGGCAATATGCCATGGAACTCGAAATGGACTCAATGTATGAGAACAAGGTTTGGACCTTGGTCGACCTTCCAGGTGGGATAAAACCGATAGGTTGTAAATTGGTTTACAAGAAAAAGGTCGATGTGGATGGAAACGTCCACACATACAAAGCAAGGCTAGTAGCGAAAGGTTACACATAAAGACAAGGTATTGACTTTGATGAAACTTTTTCACCTGTAGCCATGCTGAAGTCCATTCAAATTTTGCTTGCAATAACTGCATACCATAATTATGAGATATGGCAAATGGATGTCAAAACTGCTTTCCTTAATGGAAACCTGCAAGAGGAGGTGTACATGACACAGCCTGAAGGTTTTGAATCCAAAGGAGCCTACAAAGTATGCAAGCTAAATCGATCCATTTATAGATTAAAGCAAACCTCTAGGAGCTGGAATCTTCGTTTTGATGAAACAATCAAAACGTTTGATTTTATCAAAAATGAAGATGAACCGTGTGTTTATAAGAAAACAAGTGGGAGCGCAGTCGTATTCCTGATATTATATGTCGATGACATATTATTAATGGGAAACGACATCCCAATGCTTCAATCGGTAAAATTATGGTTGTCAAAGAATTTCTCCATGAAAGATATGGGAGAAGCAGTGTATATCTTGGGAATCAAGATCTATAGAGATAGATCTAAAAGATTACTAGGCTTATCCCAATCTTCGTACATAGATAAAATCTTGAGAAGATTTAATATGGAAGAGTCTAAAAGAGGATTATGCCCCATGTCACATGGGATTTACCTCTCAAGAGATATGTGTCCTAAAACACATGATGAAAGGAGTCACATGGACAAGATTGCCTATACTTCGATGATAGGATCTATCATGTATGCGATGCTATGTACAAGACCAGATGTTTCGTATGCTCTAAGTGTTACGAGCAAGTTTCAAGCAAACCCTGGTGAGAAACACTGGATAGCGGTTAAGAACATTCTTAAGTACTTAAGAAGGACTAAAGATGTGTTCTTGATCTATGGAGGAAATGAACTGAAAATTCAAGGGTATACTGATGCTAGTTTTCAAACTGATAAAGATGATAGCAAAATGTGCTAAGGCGATATCATCTGATCAGGGAGATTATACAAAGGAATGACGTAACGATAGAGCGAGTTCCCACAGATGATAATATTGCAGATCCACTGACAAAGCCGTTGTCACAACAGAAACATGATCGTCATGTGGATGCTTATGGTATTAGATACGTGAGTGATTGGATCTAGTGCAAGTGGGAGTTTGTAAGTGTTATGCCCTAGATCCAATCGATTTAGGTTGTTAACACTTTTAATATATTTAATGCATTTGATTTTGACGAGATCTATTATTTATTTAAATTAATTTTGTGATAAATAATATTAAATTATAGAATCCGAAGATCCAATTTTTAGGTAATCTGTTAATCACAAGGTGTTGTGATTTGAGATACAAATTACATATAATTGGATCTTGAATAAACCATGGTCGTAAGTAATAACGAGATACGGATATCGTTAATACAGTTAGACCATCACGTGTGGCATCTCTTACTTGTGAAGTAAGTAGCTGATCTCACGAGCTAAAGTGTGGTGACACTTAAATGAACACGTAGATGTTTTGTTATAGAACAAAATATTGGAGACCCGCTAAGAGATTCCACATGGATAACTATCTGAGTGTCGGTGGCTAATCTCTAACGTTCAGTAGTGGAATTGGTCCTTTGACTTGAGGTCGTCATGGTACCTTATATGAGGACAGTCATACTTTGGCGGTGTTGGATGTTGCTCTGAAAGGGACCGCTAATACGACATCGTTCGGGTACGTCAAGAATTGTATGAAGGTTGTAATTGATCAATAAAGGATTAGTCACTCTTAGATAGTAGGAGATTATGATCTGCGTTTCATTCAATTAATTCGATGATGAAATCCTTGGCCAAGGTGTATTCATAAGTAGAAAATGAGTTTTCAATTTATATTGACTTAATAGTGGAGTGAAAGATATGATCAATTATCGAGATTGACACAATTTCATATCTCATAATTGATCGGATCGTATCGACGAAGGGATAATAGTTTCACGGTAAACGAACGAATTTGGTTTTGTCATACCACGTGACATTTCCCATCACATGCATTGCCCTGACACATTGCTAGATGTCAATCAAGGACGGCGAGTGTGAATTGACGATAAATTAAAAGGGTGTATTAATTTATCAATTTTGATTAGATCAAAATAATATTTCACAACGTTAGGCATCATGGTCGGGAACCTAATGGGTCGCACACAAAAGATAATTGGAAGATTGCAAATTGCCAATTGGTTAATTTAACAATCGTTGGATAAATTAATTAATTGAATTTTTTATTTATATTCTCGAATTAATTAATTGGATTAATTAATTCACGGACTGGGTTTAATTAATTGGATTAATTAAATATTGGATCGGACCGGACCGGGTCATTTTTGGGTTTATATATATACATAGTTAGAGTTTGAGGTCCAAAAAGGTTTTCATTATTCTTGCTGGCACAAGAGAGAAACCCTAGCAGTTGCAGTCTATTCTCTGTGTAGATTTCATTGGAGACTGGATAATTGGACAGCTGTGGGAGGTAGATTCAAGCTACTGGAAAGGAATAACGCGAAGGAGTTTGCAAATTACAAGAAAATGTATATTTCTTATCACAGTTTTTATCTAAATATAAAGTTGAATTCTGAATGGAATTGAAATTTGTTAAATTCCGCTGTGCATGTTTAAGTAAATTCCCAACACATTTAAGTGTCACCACACTTTAGCTCGTAAGATCAACTACTTACTTCACAAGTAAGAAATGCCACACGTAATGGTCTAACTGCATTAACGATATCCGTATCTCGTTATTACTTACGACCACGGTTTATTCAAGATCCAATTATATGTAATTTGTATCTCACAATCACAACTCCTTGTGATTAACAAATCACTTAAAATTGGATCTTCGGATTCTATTATTTAATGTTATTTATCACAAAATTAATTTAAATAAATAATAGATCTCGCCAAAATCAAATGCATTAAACATATTAAAAGCGTTTACAACCTAAATCGATTGGATCTAGGGCATAACACTTACAGCTTTCACTCCATTGTCAACTTTTCTTTTGCCAACTTGCAGCGGACTCCTATTAATTAGGTCTGTGAGGTACTCCTCTGCTACATCTTCTAGGCTCTTTTGCTCCTTTTTTTCTACGAATCCTTCAGCTATCCATAGTAATAATAGCCGCGGAACTGGAATTTCCTCGTCTTCCTGGAATACACTAAGATAGACTAAGATAGACGAAACATGACTTCAAGTGATTTAGTAGATGCCAGAAACTAAGTTTCAATGAGGGAATGTAGTCGTCAGCTTTTTGGGAAATAAAAGAACTTAATTCTTTTGCAACTCGCTGCCATGAGCTTGCTTGCTTCTCCATATTTGAAAGAACTCCAGCTATCGTAACGACTGAAAGCGGGAGTCCATGACAATTTTTTGCAATTTGCATTCCAATATCTTGCAATTCCCGAGGGCAACGTTCTTTCTTGAACACATTCTTCTTTAATAAATCCCAACTTCCATCTGTAGACAAGAGAGGAGGTTCAATGATAACATGTGAAATTTCCGGTGCCACATTTTTCAGCCGACTGGTAAACAATATTCTGCTTCCATTTCTATCCTCTGGAAATAGCCTTTTCAAATCATCCC
This sequence comes from Olea europaea var. sylvestris, assembly GCF_002742605.1. Taxonomy (NCBI): domain Eukaryota; kingdom Viridiplantae; phylum Streptophyta; class Magnoliopsida; order Lamiales; family Oleaceae; genus Olea; species Olea europaea. The sequence continues at coordinate 586,564 of NW_019228757.1, forward strand.
ATGCTTTTGTATCCCATAAAATCATCCATAACAATGAGGTATCTTCTACCCTTTAAACTTTTGTAAAGACATTCGACCAACTTTCCTTCATCTTCTATTTCTGAAATGTAGTCTCTGTCAAGGTCACTTAAGGAGCTCAAAATGTCTATCAACAGCTTTCTCTTATTATAAGTTTGAGGAACAACACGCCATGAAAGCTTCTCAAAATGGTGCCGAACATTGGAATCTTTGTGTATTTTCTTCGCTAAAGTAGTCTTCCCAGGTCCAGGCATTCCAGCAATTGAAATAATCTGGCGGTATTCTGGTTTTCCAAGAAGGTTGCTCGCAATTTGTGTTGTCATCTTCTCAAGGCCCACAGTCATCTCTTCTACGATGGGAATGCTTTTATCTTAGGATGATGATACTTCAATTGGACTTTCTTCAACTTGTAGGCTTCCAATTCCAAGATTCAGCTTCGTTGAGACCGCAAGCCAATGATCTTTGATCTTCACTTTCACAATCTCAATCCTTTCTAACAGAACAAAAACTGCTAGATCCATTTCTTTCGCAGTAACAATGTTTGTCGTGAAAAAGAAAGAATGCAAGAAAAGCCCTGCTTCAATAAATACTGCATCAATTTCTGTCAATATAACCATGCCCAGTTCTTCGACCCCCTTGTATTCTTTATCAACAATAACAGTGAACAGAAATTTCAGCTCCTTCAGAAGAACATTGACTTGATGATTACTCACAAGAACATTGGAATGCCTTCGGCAACGAAGCAAAATTTCCAGTTTTTCAATAAGAAACTCTATAGAGTTTGCCCATGTGTCTAGTATTAAAGTCCCTGTAAAAATTCCTTTCAAGTAGAAAGTGCTAGAAGTAGAACTATCAGGAAATTGAAGGAGGTGAAGCAAGTTTTGCATTGTGAAGAAGTTCTTAAGCTCTGGCATGAAAGAGATAATGATTTCTAAAAAGTTTTCGTAATCTTCAGTCTCTCCATGTAAGATGCAAGCGCAGGCTGAATCATCAAAAAGCTCCAATAGCTCACAAAATCTGTTGTTGGACTGCGGTATTGACCGTATTGCTGGATCATAATAGTACCTTAAGAACCGAGCAGTGTACAGTCTTCTTGCATATTTGAGAATAGCCAAAAAGTGTGGCCCAAGCCATTGAAAGCTAACAATTTTTTCTCCTCCATCAAGCTCTAAATCTTGCAGATGGGGAAGAAGACCTGAGCTTGTGACTACAAGTGACAGATTTCGATAAGAGAGATCCATCAAGTATTGTTGGTTTGGGCAGAGAGAGAGAGAGAGAGCGATATATTGATGAGAATGAGTGTTTTCACATAAATTGTAATAATGGACGTTGGACAATTAATACATCTCTATTTATATTTGGTTTCTCAATTCATTTGACAAGTTGGTTGAAGGCTAGCATTTGACTAACACAACTGGCATTTTTTCAAGGAAAATGATGACCATATAACCACTTAGACGGATTGGTAACAGACACTATATTTACAAATAATATGATATTAAGCTGTTTCATAAAGTACCATTTACAGATGTATTTTTCTTCTTCTTTCAATTTTAAGGTTAAAATGATGTGCAAGTTTGCATCGAAAATTCGAGTCAAGATAACTTTTTTCTGTTGGATTGGTAATTTGGCATCTCCAACCTCATAGTGTAACAGAAGACTTATTGTGTTGGGAGTTTAGGTAATGCTTAAACACACTTTGCTGAAAGTCGAGTGATTTTAATTTTTTTTCCTGATGAAGGGTTGATACATACAAAATTTTCATGACATCCACATGTACGGATACGATGTAAAAAAATTTATGCATGAATATCACAAATTCAATAAATCAGGTCTGCAGAATGAACTATTTGAAAAAAAAAATGTGCACTTAAACATGTAAGTTTAGTTTCTTCAAAACAAAATTTTTTACTATCATTGAAGTCGGAATGCTGAAGATATAATTTGTCAACCATTAACTCACAGCGTATGACTACAAAAATACAACTAGAGTAAAACAAAGAAAACTAGGACCAATTTCATTAGGGCTTTTTCTCAATTAGGATTACTAAATTTTAATTTATTTTCAAATTTCATCACTATATTACGTACATTACGTCACCTATTGTTCCCCAAACTACACTAATGAATGTTGCTTAGTTTATATCATAAATCATTTAGGATATTTATTAATTCAATGCAATTATTACATGGATGATTCGTTACACTCGGCAATTTGAATTTAAAAATTTTATCAATTTAAAAGATGGCAAATAATCAAATGGTGAAATTTGAAATTAAATTTAAAAGTTTAATAACTCAGTTAAAACTAAATTAAAATTAAATCACTGCAAATGAGATTTACTTGAAAATCTTAAAATAATCAGAAAGTACTCGATCTTTACTTCTTTTATACACTCGGGGTCCTTGGGTCATGAACAAAGGTACATATCGCTACTATATAAAAAAGGGGAATGTGAGAATACTGTAGAAAGCAACAGTGTCGTGATCTATCTTTATTGTAACATTTTTGTTTTGTTTTTTTTTTTCAATTGGGAGCCAAAAATGAAGCCGTTTGCTTGATATATATTTTATTTTATTATACACTACCTCCAAATTTACTGCAACACACAATTTTCATTCCTCCCCCACTCCGATATAAATATATATAGCAGGGATATAAAAAAAAATCACTTTTAAATAAAAAAAAAAGATACAGATAATATGCTATAGAAATTTTTTTACAACATATTACTTGAAAGTAAAAAATTTGAAGAGAAAATATTTAAAGAGCATTTTAAATTGAAATAAAATTATAACGTAAAACTACACAGCAAAAAAAAATTAAATTAATCTCTCCGTGCACGAAGACATTGTCTTCGCGCACAGAGGGAAAAAAAAGTTAAAATATGAAGGACTACGGGGAGAGAAATAAAGTTTTTTTTTTTTTTTTTTTTTTTTTTTTTTTTTTCATTTTCGGGCTCATTACGAGATATCAAACGAAGCTGAAATATTACATTCTTAATATCGTTTTGAAGTACTCGCGGCATAATATTACACATCGTTAATGGTGCGTGAAACGGTCAATCATAGCAAATGTTATCGGACGTCAAAGTAGGCATTTTCAAACTATATTTCGAAATTTTTGATAACAAGTTAACTTTAAAAATTCATCAACGATTGTACAATAGTCGAATCGATAAATGTTTTACATTCTTTCGAAACTCATTTTGAGAACTATATCATAGAGATATCGAATGATCTAAATAGATATCAAAAATAGTTAAACAGACATTAAACGTATATATTAAAAAATACGCATAAGTCATTTTTCTTAAAAAAAATCAATTATTTTATTACTATTTCGAAATTTTCTATATTAAGCTAATTTTAAAAATTCACCGACGATCGTATGATAGTCGAATCGATAAATGTTTTACATTCTCTCGAAACTCATTTTGAGAACTATATCGTAGAGATATCAGATGATCTAAATAAATATCGTAAATAGTTAAACGGCGATTAAACGTATGTGTTAAAAATGCGTATACGTTATTTTTTTAAAATAATCAATTATTTTATTACTATTTATTCTTTTTTCGCAACAACTTTCTCAATGCATCATTTTGCTCAAAAAAATTATGTGGTATGACGAAAAAAAATTTCTCCATGCACGGAACGAATATGTTGTTTTTCATCATTTTATATATTGAATTATTACTACAAAATTAAAATTTATCTCAAACTATTAAAAAATACTGATTAATAATAAAAAAAATTGAAGAAAAAAAATTAAAAAGAATTCTAAATTGAAAAAATTATTATTTATAACGTAAAACTACACAGAAAAAAAATTCTCAAGTCTAAGTTTCTGTTTGGATTATTAAGAGAAAAGAATTCTAAATTGAAAAAAAAATTATAATATGAAC
>NW_019228757.1:597980-599094 GCF_002742605.1 Olea europaea var. sylvestris
ATCTTTGCTTTGAAAAGGTTACAAAGAGCAAAGGGATATCCAACAAGGTAGAAGAAAGTGCTAAATTAAATTTCAATTTGAACCGTGTTCGAAAGAATGAAATAAGCTCAAATGTAATGTATTCTAGAGTTTTTTCAGTTAATATTGACAATAGGTAAATGTAAACATATTCAATGTAGAAAAGCGATTTTCAAATAGCCTATATAATGAACAGCAAGCACTAAGGAATTTAAACAAAATCACTTTAAAAACTTCGGTTTGTAACAAGATACTAACCATAGAAATATCATTTTCGACATCTTCTTTGTTACGTCCCCAAATATTTTTGAGATAAATACCAATCGTAAGGTTTGAGACGACCTAGAAAGCACTGGATCATATCATGATCAACTTTTTCGTCCTTTCAAACATTCTAATGTATCTCTAAACTTCTTCAAAAAAAACATGTCCTTCCAATGAAGGCACCTTTCTCAGTTTAGCCTAAAGTAAAGAATTTAACAACTCATCAAGTCATCAATTCTCATCCAACAAGAAATGAAATGATAGAAGAAATAGAAACTGAGTTCCTATCTATTTAGCAACTATCTAGATTAAACGATTATATAGACAACAACATTTAGCAGCTAAAAGGATTTTTGCATATGTGATTTTAGAACTTCAATAACAATATAAATAAAAAATAAAAATTCATTAAGACCTCTACGGACAATTCTGCAGCAACAGATAAATTCTTGTCGAATTTGCTCGTCAAGTCGCGAATCGAAAGCCTCTTCCACTACTCCATTTGCTCGTCAAGTCACGAATTGTGATGTAGAGAAGCTACTCATATTCAAAGGGAAAAAACGAGTCCACTTATTTTAAAGAGGATTCAAAAAAATATATAGCGGAAAAAATAAAATAATGAATGCATTGATAAAACGACAGATAACCTATAATAATACTAGAAGGAGATGGGATTACATTTATTCTTCCTCTTAGCTCATGAAAATTTCATCGGAATTTGGGTAAAAATCTCAAGATTACCTTCCTAAAAAAAAATTCATATTGCAGAAAATTGGAAATTTCTGCCCCTCTTGAACACGCAAACAACCATATGATACTGAAAAAATAAATT
>NW_019228758.1:0-3774 GCF_002742605.1 Olea europaea var. sylvestris
TGACGAAATTGCCCCCGGCGCGGTTTTTGTTTCCGATCAACAAGTCAAATTTTAGCCAATTCCGACACAGTCGCGAAAAATTATGAAATTACACCGGGCGCGATTTTTGTTCCCTATAAACCTGTCAAATTTGAGCCCGTTCCGACACAGTCGATAAAAATTACGAAATTGGCGCCGGCGCGATTTTTATTTCCGATCAAACTGCCAAATTTCAGCCAATTCCGACACAGTCGAGAAAAATGACCAAATTGCCCCCGGCACGATTTTTGTTTCTGATCAACCTGTCAAATTTGAGCCCATTCCGACACAGTCGAGAAAAAGGACGAAATTGCCCCCGGTGCGATTTTTATTTCAGATCAAACTGCCAAATTTCAGCCAATTCCGACACAGTCGAGAAAAATGACCAAATTGCCCCCGGCACGATTTTTGTTTCTGATCAACCTGTCAAATTTGAGCCCATTCCGACACAGTCGAGAAAAAGGACGAAATTGCCCCCGGTGCGATTTTTATTTCAGATCAAACCGCCAAATTTCAGTCAATTCCGACACAGTAGAGAAAAATGACGAAATTGCACGATTTTTGTTTCCGATCAACTTGTCAAATTTTATCCCATTCTGACACAGTCGCGAAAAATGACGAAATTACACCCGGCGCAATTATTGTTCCCGATAAACCTGTCAAATTTGAGCCCATTCCGACACAGTCGAGAAAAATGACGAAATTGCCACCGCGCGATTTTTATTTCCGATCAAACCGAAAAATTTCAGCCAATTCCGACACAGTCGAGAAAAATGACGAAATTGCCCTCGACGCGATTTTTGTTTCCGATCAACCAGTCAAATTTAACCAATTCCGACACATCCGCGAAAAATGACGAAATTACACTCTGAGCTATTTTTGTTCCCAATCAACCTATGAAATTTGAGCCCATTCCGACACAGTCTAGAAAAATGACGAAATTCCCTCCGACGCGATTTTTATTTCCGATCAAACGGCCAAATTTCAGCCAATTCCGACACAGTCGAGAAAAATGACGAAATTGCCCCTGGCGCGGTTTTTGTTCACGATAAACCCGTCAAATTTGAGCCCATTCCGACACAGTCGAGAAAAATGACGAAATTCCCTCCGACGCGATTTTTATTTCTGATCAAACTGCCAAATTTCAGCCAATTCCGACACAGTCGAGAAAAATGACGAAATTGCCCCTGGCGCGGTTTTTGTTCACGATAAACCCGTCAAATTTGAGCCCATTCCGACACAGTCGAGAGAAGTGACGAAATTGCCCCCTGTGCGATTTTTATTTCAGATCAAACTTCCAAATTTCAGCCAATTCTGACACAGTCGAGAAAAATGACGAAATTTCCCCCGGCGCGATTTTTGTTCACGATAAACCCGTCAAATTTGAGCCAATTCTGACACAGTCGAGAAAAATGACGAAATTGCCCCCGGCGCAGTTTTTGTATCCGATCAACGAGTCAAATTTTAGCCAATTCCGATACAGTCGCGAAAAATGACGAAATTACACCCGGCGTGGTTTTTGTTCCCGACCAACCAGTCAAATTTGAGCCCATTCCGACACAGTCGAGAAAAATGACGAAATTGCCCCCGGCGCGATTTTTATTTAAGATCAAACTGCAAAATTTCAGCGAATTCCGACACAGTCGAGAAAAATGACGAAATTGCCCCGGCGTGATTTTTGTTCCCGATAAACTTGTCAAATTTGAGCCCATTCCGACACGGTCGAGAAAAATAACGAAATAGACGCCGGCGCGATTTTTATTTCCGATCAAACTCCCAAATTTCAAAGAATTTCGACACAGCCGAGAAAAATGACTAAATTGCCCGCGGCGCGATTTTTGTTTCCGATCAACCAGTTAAATTTTAGTCAATTTCGACACAGTCGCGAAAAATGACGTAATTACACCCGTCGTGATTTTTGTTCCCGATCAACTTGTTAAACTTGAGCCCATTCCGACACTGTCGAGAAAAATGACGAAATTGCCCCTGGCGCGATTTTTATTTTAGATCGAACTGCCAAATTTCAGCCAATTCCGAGACAGTCGAAAAAAATGACGAAATTGCCACCGGCGCGATTTTTGTTTCCGGTCAAACTGTCAAATTTGAGCCCATTCCGACACAGTCGAGAAAAATGACGAAATTGCCCCCGGAGCGATTTTTGTTTCGGATCAAACTGCCAAATTTAAGCCAATTCCGACAGAGTCGAGAAAAATGACGAAATTGCCCCCAGCGCGATTTTTGTTTCAGATCAAACAGCCAATTTCAGCCAATTCCAACAGAGTCGGAAAAAATGACGAAATTGCCCCCGGCGCGATTTTTGTTTCCGATCAACAAGTCAAATTTTAGCCAATTCTGACACCGTCGCGAAAAATTACGAGATTACACCCGGCGCGATTTTTTTTCCCGATAAACCTATCAAATTTGAGCCCATTCCGACACAGTCGAGAAAAATGGATAAATTGACGTCGGCGCGATTTTTATTTCCGATCAAAATGCCAAATTTCAGCCAATTCCGACACAGTCAAGAAAAATGACGAAATTGCCCCCGGCGCGATTTTTGTTTCCGATCAACCTGTCAAATTTGAGCCCATTCCGACACAGTCGCTGAAAATGGCGAAACTGCCGCCGGCGCGATTTTGGTTTCCGTTCAACCTGTCAAATTTTAGCCCATTCCTACACAGTCGCGAAAAATAACCAATTTGCCCCAGCCGCGATTTTTGTTCCCGATCAAACTATCAAATTTGAGCCCAATCCGACACAGTCGCGAAATGTGACGAAATTGCTCCCAGCGCGATTTTTGTTTCCGATCAACCTGTCAAATTTCAGCCCATTCCGATATCGTCGCAAAAAATAACGAAATTGCCCCAGGCGCGATTTTTGTTTCCGATCAACCTGTCAAATTTGAGCCCATTCCGACACAGTCGAGAAAAATGACGAAATTGCCCCCGGCCCGATTTTTGTTTCCGGTCAAACTGTCAAATTTGAGCCCATTCCGACACAATCGGGAAAAATGACCAAATTGCCCCCGGCACGATTTTGTTTCAGATCAAACTGCCAAATTTCAGCCAATTCCGACACAGTCGAGAAAAATGACGAAATCGCCCCCGACGCGGTTTTTATTTCTGATCAACAACTCAAATTTTAGCCAATTTCGACACAGTCGCGAAAAATGACGAAATTACACCCGGCGCGATTTTTGTTCCCGATAAACCTGTCAAATTTGAGCCCATTCCGACGCAGTCGAGAAAAATGACGAAATTGCCCACGGCAGGATTATTATTTTAGACAAAACTGCCAAATTTCAGCCAATTCCGACACAGTCGAGAAAAATGACGAAATTGCCCCCGGCGCGATTTTTATTTCAGATCAAACTGCCAAATTTCAGCCAATTCCGACAATGTCAAGAAAAATGACAAAATTGCCCCCGGCGCAGTTTTTGTTTCCGATCAACCAGTCAAATTTTACCAATTTCAGACACAGTCGCGAAAAATGACGAAATCACTCCCGGCGCGGTTTTTGTTCCCGATCAACCTGTCAAATTTGAGCCCATTCCGACGCAGTCGAGAAAAATGACGAAATCGCCCCCGGTGCGATTTTTATTTCAGATCAAACAGCCAAATTTCAGCCAATTCAGACACAGTCGAGAAAAATGACGAAATCACACCCGGCGCGGTTTTTGTTCCCGATCAACCTGTCAAATTTGAGCTCATTCCGACGCAGTCGAGAAAAATGACGAAATCGCCGCCGGCGGGATTT
>NW_019228759.1:0-3774 GCF_002742605.1 Olea europaea var. sylvestris
CTATATCCTATTGGGTTCGGTCATAAACCCACACGCGCGCGCCACCATCGCCGTCCGTTCGGCCGGCACGTGCCCGAGCCCGACCCGGTTCGGTGGACCTTTACACTAAAATTTTGGGCCAAATTGTAAATAATCAAATTCTTGGGTACAATATGAAATTTAAATTTTGGCTTATTCCGGGTGTTTTATTTTCTTTTAATAGTCGACTGTTAACCGACTTAACAGACACGACTTTTAAGAACAGCATGTTTGTTCGAATTTTTGAGGCTTGTCTGAAAGGTGATGACTGTTCGAATGGCCAGCCTTTCTACCAGAAAATTTACACCATTTTCATTGCAAACTTTCTGTGCTTTGAATCTTATTTCCCTCTCTCTCGTTCTGATATTGTCTCGAAGTAAAACACACTTCGTTGAGTTTGTTGGAACTCCTGCAGATTGCAATGCTGCTTCCGTAGGAGACGAAAATTCGTTCTATCCTGGGAAACGATTGCTGGACGCCTTTAGCACCATTGAAGGTAGCAAATTCGTTTTAAGGAAACATTGTGAAATCGGTGGGCTCGAATTACTGTTTAGATCCTGTTGATCAATTCTTACATTCAGGTGATTCTGTCAGATTGTTTTCGAAGGAGTAACTTCAAACTCCAGAAACAACAATCTTAAAATGAATTTGTTTTCTATTATTATTTTGTTTTTGTTTCTACTCCTTCTTATCGTTGATCTTCTGATTGTGTATCAGAAATGGCAACTTCTGGTACCACACTTCCGAATACGACCGGGGAAAAACCAGAAAAGTTTAATGGGTCAGATTTCAAGCGTTGGCAACAAAAAATGCTTTTTATCTGACGATGTTAAATCTGGCAAAATTTCTCAAAGAAGACGCGCCTTCATATACCGAGCAAGACAGTGATACTGAAAAATTGGCTGCGATTGATGCATGGAAGCATTCTGACTTCTTATGCAGAAATTATGTATTGAATGGACTGGATAACACATTATATAATGTGTACTGTAATGCTAAGTCCGCAAAAGAACTGTGGGAATCTTTGGACACAAAGTACAAAACCGAAGATGCCGGCACGAAGAAATTCATTTTCGGTCTTTTTTGGATTATAAAATGGTTGACAACAAGATTGTCATATCCCAAGTTCAAGAACTTCAGATCATACTTAGCGACATCCATGCCGAAGGAATGAAACTAAGTGAATTATTCCAAGTCGTTGCACTAATTGAGAAATTACCACCTTCATGGAAGGATTTCAAGAATTACCTAAAGCACAAGCGGAAGGAAATGAAACTTGAAGATATCATTGTCCGATTGAGAATAGAAGAAGACAATCGCAAAACTGAAAAAAGGAATGGTGCATCTAATTCGATGGAATCAAAAGTCAACATTGTAGAAGGAGGTTTCAAGACAAGCAAAAAGAGGAAGCACAATGGGGAAGGACAAATTGGTTCTTCAAAAATTGCTAAAAAATTTAAAGGCAACTGTTATAATTGTGGCAAAGCAGGACATCGATCCAAGGATTGTCGAAAGCCAAAAATTATGAAGGGAAAAACTAACCAGGCCAATGTAACAGAACATGAGAACCTCACTGATAAGGTACAAGACATGAATCTTTCTGCGGTCGTCTCTGAGTGCAACTTAACTGGAAACACTAAGGAGTGGTGGGTAGATACTGGAGCTACTCGTCACATATGCTCAAACCGCAGGATGTTCTCCACCTACAAAGCAATGGATCATGATGAACATCTCTACATGGGAAACTCGTCATCTTCCAAGGTAGAAGGACATGGGAAGATAGTGCTGAAAATGACAAGTGGAAAAGAGCTCACTCTGAATGATGTTCTTCATGTGCCTGATATTAGGAAAAACTTGGCATCTGGTTCTCTACTAAGTAAGAACGGGTTTAAGCTAGTATTTGTCTTGGAAAAATTTGTACTCTCAAAGAATGAAAAGTTTGTAGGAAAAGGGCTACCTGAATGAGGGGCTCTTTAAATAGAATGTAATGACCGTTGTACCTCCAATTATGAATAAGAATACATCTTCTTCTTACTTGCTTGAGTCATTTAACATTTGGCATGAACGATTAGGACATACAAATTATAACACTTTGCGTAGACTAATCAAATTAGATTTATTACCAAAGTGTGATTTAAATCCTAATCACAAGTGATATATGTGTAGAAGCCAAAATGTCACGTCGTTCTGTTGAAAGAAGTACCGAACCTCTAGATTTAATTCACACCGACATATGTGATTTAAAATTTGTTCAAACTAGGGGAGGTAATAAGTACTTTATCACTTTTATCGATGATTGCACTCGATATTCCTATGTGTATTTGCTCAAAAGTAAAGACGAAGCAATTGAAGTGTTTAAACACTACAAGTTAGAAGTTGAAAATCAACTTAGCAAAAAGATTAAGGCCATAAGAAGTGATAGAGGGGGTGAATATGATTCACCATTAGAAATTCTGTTCAGAACACGGAATTATTCATCAAACTACCGCGCCTTATTCTCCTCAATCTAATGGTATTGCTGAACGCAAGAATCGAACGTTGAAGGAGATGATGAATGCTATGTTAATAAGTTCTGGATTACCGCAGAACTTGTGGGGGGAAGCCTTGCTCTCTGCCAACTATATTCTTAACAAACTACCATATCGAAAAACGTAAAAGATACCTTATGAAGTATGGAAATGTCACAAACCTAATTATAAATACTTGAAGGTATGGGGATGTTTGACTAAGGTAGTAGTTCCTAAACCTAAAAGGGTTAAGATATGACCTAAAACCATTGATTGTGTATTCATTGGTTATGCCTACTCTAGTAATGCGTACAGATTTATGGTATATAAGTCTAAAATACCTGATATGCATGTTAATACAATTATTGAATCAAGGGATGCTACATTTTTCGAAAATACTTTTCCTTATAACATGCAAGGTGAATCAAATTCACAAAAGAGATCTCGTGAAAACGAAGAAATTATAGATCAAGAATCTATAAATGAACAACCTAGACGAAGCCAGAGGGCTAGGTAGGGATGTAAACGAGTCGAGCTGGCACGCGAGGCCGAAATTTTGGGCTCGAGTAAATCGTAACGGGCTTTTTTTGGGCCCGAGCCGAGCCAAAGCTCGGCCAAAAAAATAAGGCTCGGACCGAGCTTTTGGCTCGGGCTTTTTACGAGCCGAGCTGGCTCGGCTCGGGCTGGCTCGATTTTTTAATTTTTAATTTTTTTGCAATTTTTAATGACATTTTTTTCACATGCTAATTGTTGTTGTGCAAATTGTTGAATGATATTTTTTTGAAAGAATTTAAAAATTGCATCATTTATTATTTATACAAATTACAAATTAAATAAAAGTACAACTTTCAAAATTATGTAATTTATACGAATAACAAAATAAATAAAAGTTACAAATTACAACCCTCCTCCTTTATTCGGGCTTAGGACCGGCTACAATCAACGTATGTGGAGTTAAAATTGTACACGAATAAAATATTTCGTGTACAATTTTTTTGAATTAAATAAATTTAATAAATACATTTTTTAAAGAAAAATAATTAATTTAAAAACTTACAACATCCTATGTTTGGATATGCTGCAACTCTTCGGCCATTATACTATCAACATGTTTTTGAACACGTAATTCTGCACATTCCCAATCTTTCAAACATATCAAAGCCTAAAATATATCTTCTTTTAGTCTTGATCGTTCATCTGATAAAATTCGACCACCTAAACTGAATGCAGCCTCCGATGCTACCGTAGA
>NW_019228760.1:0-3773 GCF_002742605.1 Olea europaea var. sylvestris
CGCCCCGGGCGCGATTTTCGTTTCCGATCAACAGTCAAATTTTAGCCCATTCCGACAAAGACGCGAAAAATGACGAAATTGCCGCCGGCGCGATTTTTGTTTCCGGTCAACTAGTCAAATTTCAGCCCATTCCGACACTATCGCGGAAAATGACGAAATCGCCCCCGGCGCGATTTTTGTTTCCGATCAACTCGTCAAATTTTAGTCAATTCCGACACAATTGCAAAAAATGACGAAATTCACCCGGCACGAGTTTTGTTCCCGATCAACCTGTCAAATTTGAGCCATTTCCAACACAGTCGCGAAAATGACGAAATTGCCCCCAGCGTGATTTTTTATTTCCGATCAACCAGTCAAATTTGAGCCCATTCCGACACAGTCGTGAAAAATGACGAAATTCCCCCTGAAGCGGTTTTTGTTTCCGATCGACAGTCAAATTTTAGCCCTTTTCGACACAGCCGAGAAAGATGACGAAATTGTCCCCTGCGCGATTTTTATTTTCGATCAACAAGTCAAATTTTATCCCATTCCGACACAGTCGCGAAAAATGACGAAATTGCCTTCGGCGTGATTTTTGTTCCGATCAACACGTCAAATTTTAACCAATTCCGACGTAGTTTCGAAAAACGACGAAACTGTCCTCGGCGCGATTTTTGTTCCCGATCAACCTGTCAAATTTGAGCCCATTCCGACACAGTCGCGAAAAATGACGAAATTGCCCCCGGCGCGATTTTTATATCCGTTCAACCTTCCAAATTTTTGCCAATTACGACACAGTCGAGAAAAATGACGAAATCGCCCCTGGCGCGATTTTTTTTCCGATCAACCAGTCAAATTTTAGCCAATCCGACACAGTCGAGAAAAATGACAAAATTGCCCCCGGCGCGATTTTTTGTTTCCGATCAACCTGTCAAATTTTAGCCCATTCCGACACAGGCGCGAAAAATGACGAAATTGCCCCCGGCGCGATTTTTATATCCGTTCAACCTTCCAAATTTTTGCCAATTACGACACAGTCGAGAAAAATGACGAAATCGCCCCTGGCGCGATTTTTTTTCCGATCAACCAGTCAAATTTTAGCCAATCCGACACAGTCGAGAAAAATGACAAAATTGCCCCCGGCGCGATTTTTTGTTTCCGATCAACCTGTCAAATTTCAGCCCATTCCGACACAGTCGTAAAAAATGACGAAATTGCCCCCGGAGCGATTTTTGTTTCCGATCAACCAGTCAAATTTTAGTCCATCCGACACAGTCGAAAAAATGACGAAATTGTCCCCGGCGGGATTTTTGTTTCCGATCGACCCGTCAAATTTTAGCCAATTCCGACGCAATTTCGAAAAATGACGAAATTCACCCGGAGTGATTTTTGTTTCCGATCAACCTGTCAAATTTTAGCCCATTCCGACACAGTCACGAAAATGACGAAATTGCCCCCGGCGATTTTTGTTTCCGATCAACCCGCCAAATTTTAGACTATTCCGACGCAGTTGCGAAAAATGACTCACCCGGCACGATTTTTGTTCCCAATCAACCTGTCAAATTTGAGCCCATTCCGACACAATCGCGAAAATGACGAAATTGCCCCCAGAGTGATTTTTTATTTCCGATCAACCAGTCAAATTTGAGCCCATTCCGACACAGTCGTGAAAAATGACGAAATTCCCCGTGAAGCGGTCTTTGTTTCCAATAGACAGTCAAATTTTAGCCCTTTTCGACACAGTCGAGAAAAATGACGAAATTGTCCCGGAGCGATTTTTATTTCCGATCAACCTGTCAAATTTTAGCCCATTCCGACACAGTCGCGAAAAAAGACGAAATTGCCCCCGACGCGGTTTTTGTTTCCGATCAACCCGTCAAATTTTAGCTAATTTCGACGCAATTGTGAAAAATGACGAAATTCACCCGGCGCGATTTGTCCCCGATCAACCAGTCAAATTTTCGCCTATTCCGACATAATCGTGATAAATGACGAAATTGCCCCCGGCGCGATTTTTTGTTTCCGATCAACCTGTCAAATTTTAGCCCATTCCGACATAGTCGCAAAAAATGACGAAATTGCCCCCGACGCGGTTTTTGTTTCTGATCAACCAGTCAAATTTTAGCCCATTCCGACACAGCCGAGAAAAATGACGAAACTGTCCACGAAGCAATTTTTCTTTCCGATCAACCAGTCAAATTTCAGCCCATTCCGACACGGTCGCGAAAAATGACGAAATTGCCCGTGAAGCGGTTTTTGTTTCCGATCGACAGTCAAATTTTAGCCCTTTTCGACACAGTCGAGAAAAATGACAAAATAGTCCCCGGAGCGATTTTTGTTTCCAATCAACCAATCAAATTTTATCCAATTCCGACACAGTATCGAAAAATGACGAAATTTCCCCCGACGCGATTTTTGTTTCCGATCAACCCGTCAAATTTTAGCCAATTCCGACGCAGTTGCGAAGAATGACAAAATTCACCCGGCGCGGCTCTTGTTCCCGATCAACCCGTCAAATTTAAGCCCATTCCGACACAGTCGCGAAAAATGACGAAATTACCCCCGGCGCGGTTTTTGTTTCTGATCAACCAGTCCAATTTCAGCCCATTCCGACATAGTTTAGAAAAATGACGAAATTGCCTCCAGCGCGATTTTTTGTTTTCGATCAACCTGTCAAATTTTAGCCCATTCCGACACAGTCGCGAAAAATGACGAAATTTCCCACGGCGCGGTTTTTTGTTTCCGATCAACCAGTCAAATTTTTGCCTATTTCGACACAGTCGAGAAAAATGACGAAATTGCCCTGGTGCGATTTTTATATCCGTTCAACCTGCCAAATTTTTGCCAATTCCGACACAGTCGAGAAAAATGACGAAATCGGCACTGGCGCGATTTTTGTTTCCGATCAACCTGTCAAATTTTTGCCCATTCCGACACAGTAGAGAAAAATGATGAAATTGCCCCCGGCGCGATTTTTTGGTTCCGATCAACCAGTCAAATTTTTTTCCATTCCGACACAGCCGCGAAAAATGACTAAATTGCCCCCGGCGCGATTTTTTGTTTCCGATCAACGTGTAAAATTTTAGCCCATCCCGACACAGTCGCGAAAAATGAAGAAATTGCCCCCGGTGCGATTTTTGTTTCCGATCAACCTGTCAAATTTTAGTCCATTCCGACACAGTCGAGAAAAATGACGAAATCGTCCCCGGCGCGATTTTTATTTCCGATCAACCTGTCAAATTTCAGCTCATTCCGACACAGTCGCGAAAAATGACGAAATTGCCCCCGGCGCGATTTTTGTTTCCGATCAACCCGTCAAATTTTAGCCAATTCCGACGCAATTGCGAAAAATGATGAAATTCACCTGGCGCGATTTTTGTTTCCGATCAACCTGTCAAATTTTAGTCCATTCCGACACAGTCGAGAAAAATGACGAAATCGTCCCCGGCGCGATTTTTATTTCCGATCAACCAGTCAAATTTCAGCCCATTCTGACACGGCCGTGAAAATTGACGAAATTGCCCTTGAAGCGGTTTTTGCTTCCGATCAACAGTCAAATTTTAGCCCTTTCCGACAAAGTCGAGAAAAATGACGAAATTGTCCCCGGCACGATTTTTATTTCCGATCAACCAGTCAAATTTCAGCCCATTCTGACACGGCCGTGAAAATTGACGAAATTGCCCTTGAAGCGGTTTTTGCTTCCGATCAACAGTCAAATTTTAGCCCTTTCCGACAAAGTCGAGAAAAATGACGAAATTGTCCCCGGCGCGATTTTTATTTCCGATCAACCAGTC
>NW_019228761.1:0-3773 GCF_002742605.1 Olea europaea var. sylvestris
GGGCCCAAAACGGACGCCGTGTGCAAAATTTAGGCTCAATTCTTCGTACGTCGACTATCCTAGCGTTCCAAATATAAAAGTGCCCACTATTTCGAAAAATGGCTGAAATCCCTCAAACGTCACGACGAAGTTGTGAGTTCAATCCAAAACGGTCGCTACATTTCCTAAAAGTACTTATCAGCCTAAACCGGACATCGTGTGCAAAAGTTACGCTCAATTCTTCGTACGCCGACTATCCAAGCGTTCCAAATACAAAAGTACTCATTCTTTCGAAAAATGGCCGAAATCCCTCGAACGTCACGATGAAGTTGTGAGTTCAATCCAAAACGGTCGCTACATTTCCAAAATGTACTTATGGGCCCAAAACGGACGCCGTGCGCAAAAGTTATGCTCAATTCTTAGCACGCCGACTATCCTGGCGTTCCAAATATAAAAGTGCTCATTCTTTCGAAAAATGGCTGAAATTCCTCAAAAGTCACGATGAAGTTGTGAGTTTAATCCACAACGGTCGCTACATTTTCAAAACGTACTTATGGGCCCAAAACGGACGCCGTACGCAAAAGTTACGCTCAATTCTTCACACGCCGACTATCCTAGCGTTCCAAATATAAAAGTGCTAATTATTTCAAAAAATGGCTGAAATCCCTCGAACGTCACGACGAAGTTGTGAGTTCAATCCAAAACGGTCGCTACATTTCCTAAAAGTACTTATCGGCCTAAACCGGACATCGTGTGCAAAAGTTAATCTCAATTATTCGTACGCCGACAATCCAAGCGTTCCAAATATAAAAGGACTCATTCTTTCGAAAAATGGCCGAAATCCCACGAACGTCACGATGAAGTTGTGAGTTCAATCCAAAACGGTCGCTACATTTCCTAAATGTACTTATGGGCCCAAAACGGACATCGTGTGCAAAAGTTACGCTCAATTCTTCGTACGCCGACTATCCAAGCGTTCCAAATATAAAAGTACACATTCTTTTGAAAAATGGCCGAAATCCTTTGACGTCACGGCGAAGTTGTGATTTCAATCCAAAACGGTCGCTACATTTCAAAAACGTACTTATGGGCCCAAAACGGACGCCGTGCGCAAAAGTTACGCTCAATTCTTCGCACGCCGACTATCCTAGCGTTCCAAATATAAAAGTGCTCATTATTTTGAAAAATGGCAGAAATCCCTCGAACGTCACGAAGAAGTTGTGAGTTCAATCCAAAACGGTCGCTACATTTCCTAAAAGTACTTATGGGCCCAAAACGGACGCCGTGTGCAAAAGTTACGCTCAATTCTTCGTACGCCGACTATCCAAGCGTTCCAAATATAAAAGTGCTCATTCTTTCGAAAAATGGCCGAAATCCCTCGAACGTCACGACGAAGTTGTGAGTTCAATCCAAAACGGTCGCTACATTTCCAAAAAGTACTTATGGGCCCAAAACGGATGCCGTACGCAAAAGTTATGCTCAATTCTTAGCACGCCGACTATCCTGGCGTTCCAAATATAAAAGTGCTCATTCTTTCAAAAAATGGCTGAAATTCCTCAAAAGTCACGACGAAGTTGTGAGTTTAATCCAAAACGGTCGCTACATTTCCTAAAAGTACTTATGGGCCCAAAACGGACATCGTGTGCAAAAGTTATGCTCAATTCTTCGTACGCCGACTATCCAAGCGTTCCAAATATAAAAGTACTCATTCTTTCGAAAAATGGCTGAAATCCCTCGAACGTCATGACGAAGTCGTGAGATCAATCCAAAACGGTCGCTACATTTCCAAAAACTACTTATGGGCCCAAAACGGACGTCGTGTGCAAAATTTAGGCTCAATTCTTCGCACGCCAACTATCCTAGCGTTCCAAATATAAAAGTGCTCATTCTTTCGATAAATGGCTGAAATCCCTCGAACGTCACGACGAAGTGGTGAGTTCAATCCAAAACGGTCGCTACATTTCCTAAAAGTACTTATCGGCCTAAACCGGACATCGTGTACAAAAGTTACGCTCAATTCTTTGTACGCCGACTATCCAAGCATTCCAAATATAAAAGTGCTCATTCTTTTGAAAAATGGCTGAAATCCCTCGAACGCCACGATGAAGTTGTGAGTTCAATCCAAAACGGTCGCTACATTTCCAGAAAGTACTTATGGACCCAAAACGGACACCGTGTGCAAAAGTTACTATCAATTCTTCGTACGCCGATTATCCAAGCGTTCCAAATATAAAAGTGCTCATTCTTTCGAAAAATGGCTGAAATCCCTCGAACGTCACGATGAAGTTGTGAGTTCAATCAAAAACGGTCGCTACATTTCCAAAAAGTACTTATGGGCCAAAAACGGACACCGTGTGCGAAAGTTACGCTCAATTCTTCGTACGCCGACTATCCAAGCGTTCCAAATATAAAAGTGCTCATTCTTTCGAAAAATGATCAAAATCCCTCGAACGTCACGAAGAAGTTGTGAGTTCAATCCAAAACGGTCGCTACATTTCCAAAAATTACTTATGGGCCCTAAACGGATGCCGTGTGCAAAAGTTACGCTCAATTCTTCGCACGCCGACTATCCTGGCGTTTCAAATATAAAAGTGCTTATTCTTTCGAAAAAAGGCTGAAATTCCTCAAAAGTCACGACGAAGTTGTGAGTTTAATCCAAAACGGTCGCTACATTTCCTAAAAGTACTTATCGGCCTAAACCGGACATCGTGTGCAAAAGTTACGCTCAATTCTTCGTACGCCGACTATCCAAGCGTTCCAAATATAAAAGTACTCATTCTTTCGAAAAATGGCTGAAATCCCTCGAACGTCACGAAGAAGTTGTGAGTTCAATCCAAAACGGTCGCTACATTTTCAAAAAGTACTTATGGGCCCAAAACGGACGCCGTGTGCAAAATTTAGGCTCAATTCTTCGCACGCCAACTATCCTAGCGTTCCAAATATAAAAGTGCTCATTATTTCGAAAAATTGCTGAAATCCTTCGAACGTCACGACGAAGTTGTGAGTTCAATCCAAAACGGTCGCTACATTTCCTAAAAGTACTTATCGGCCTAAACCGGACATCGTGTGCAAAAGTTACGCTCAATTCTTCGTACGCCGACTATCCAAGCGTTCCAAATATAAAAGTACTCATTGTTTCGAAAAATGGCTGAAATCCCTCAAACGTCACGAAGAAGTTGTGAGTTCAATCCAAAACGGTCGCTACATTTTCAAAAAGTACTTGTGGACCCAAAACGGACGCCGTGTGCAAAATTTAGGCTCAATTCTTCGTACGCCAACTATCCAAGCGTTCCAAATATAAAAGTGCTCATTCTTTCGAAAAATGGCTGAAATCCCTCGAACGTCACGACGATGTTGTGAGTTCAATCCAAAACGGTCGCTACATTTCCTAAAAGTACTTATCGGCCTAAACCGGACATCGTGTGCAAAAGTTACGCTCAATTCTTCGTACGCCGACTATCCAAGCGTTCCAAATATAAAAGTACTCATTCTTTTGAAAAATGGCCGAAATCCTTTGACGTCACGATGAAGTTGTGATTTCAATCCAAAACGGTCGCTACATTTCAAAAACGTACTTATGGGCCCAAAACGGACGCCGTGCGCAAAAGTTACGCTCAATTCTTCGCACGCCGACTATCCTAGCGTTCCAAATATAAAAGTGCTCATTCTTTTGAAAAATGGCCGAAATCCTTTGACGTCACGACGAAGTTATGATTTCAATCCAAAACGGTCGCTACATTTCAAAAACGTACTTATGGGCCCAAAACGGACGCCGTGCGCAAAAGTTACGCTCA
>NW_019228762.1:0-3773 GCF_002742605.1 Olea europaea var. sylvestris
ATATGACATGATGTAATATGGTATTAATAGTAGATTTTGTAATTATATCTTTCATGTTGTGATAAGAGACATTTTTGTAGTTTATTTTCCTTACAAGAGATAAAGGGCAGAAACAGGACAGTTTCTGGAGTCAATTTCAAAATGATGTTTCTAACTCTATAAACGTCCATTTGAGACTCTAAAAATATGTCTGTTTTCCACTTAGAGTTTTCTAAATATGGCCGAAGGAATCACTCAATTTGGATATCTATGGCCTGAGTTATCAAGGTTTTAACGTCAAGGGGTCAATCTGGATTTCCTGTGTAAAACTTCACTGTTTTCAGTAAAACGTCTATATCATATGATCTTGGAAAATTTTCATATGTTAACCTAGAAAACTACTTGATATTATCTTTCTAATGCCGCAAATTTGATGTAAAATGGAGTTGGGATGAATTTTATAAAAATTGTCAAACTTGCTGCCACAACTAACCTTGATAGTGCCGAGGCCGTATATGAAATGTATAATTTCATGTTGGCATGCATTTTTACCGGCCATCAAATTTTATATGAATTGTTTTATCAAACTGAAAAATAAGTTTCTAACATGTAATACTTCTATTTAAGAATATTTACATGTACCAAAGGCAGAAGTTATTATGTTTAGTACGTGACCCTCGAAGCTTAAGTTCGGGGTGACACGGATAATGTCACGTGGCAATGTGTAAACTAAAGTGTACACCATAGTGTAAATACGGCAAGGTCCTCAGCGATTGAACTTTGCTATTTGTACACTGATTTTCATCACGTTGGTTGATGCTTGCATTGTTGTCAAGTGTCAATCGGATGGAAAAACTGTTTGTAATTTAAATTGTCCAACAAGGTAATGCCACGTGGCAAAGTGTAAACTAAAGTGTACACCATAGTGTACATGTAACAAGGTCCTTACCGATTGAACTTTACTATTTGCACACTAATTTTCGACACGTTGTTTGACACTTGCATTGTTGTCAAGTGTCAATTTGATGGAAAAACTAATTGAAATTTAAAATGTCAAGGGGGTTAATGTCACGTGGCAAAGTGTAAACCATAGTGTAAATTTGGCAAAGTTCTTACCGATTGAACTTTGCTATTTGTGCACTGATTTTTAATATGTTGTTTGACACTTCCATTGTTGTGAGGTGTCAATTGGATGGGAAAACTATTTGAAATTCAAACTGTCCAATAGAGTAATGTTACGTGTCAAAGTGCAAACTAAAGTTTACAGCATAGTGTACATGTCACAAGGTACTTGCTGATTGAACTTTGCAATTTGTACATCAATTTTCGACAAGTTGTTTGACACTTGCATTGTTGTCAAGTATCAATTGGATGAAAAAACTGGTTGAAATTTAAACTGTCCAGGAGGGTAATGTCTCATGGCAAAGTGTAAACTAAAGTGTGTATACCATAGTGTACATGTAGCAAGGTTCTTATCGATTGAACTTTGCTATTTGTACTCTTAATTTTGACTCGTTGTTTGACACTTGCATTGTTGTCAAGTGTCAGTTGGATGGGAAAACTATTTGAAATTTAAACTGTCCAACATGGTAATGTCATGTGGTAAAGTGTAAAATAAAGTTTACACCGTAATGTACATGTAACAAAGTTTTTACCGACTAAACTTTGCTATTTGTACACTAATTTTTGACACATTGTTTGATAATTGTATTGTTGTCAAGTGTCAATTGGATGGGAAAGCTGTTTGAAATTTAAACTATCCAACACGATAATGTCAGATTGTAAAGTGTAAACTAAAGTGTACACCACAGTAAACATGCAGCAATGTCCTTAGCAATTGAACTTTGCTATTTGTACACTGATTTTCAGCACGTTGTTTGATGCATGCATTGTTGTCAAGTGTCAATCGGATGAGAAAACTGTTTATACATTAAATTGTCCAACAGGGTAAAATGTCACGTGGCAAAGTGTAAACTAAAGTGTACACCATATTGTACATGTAGCAAGGTTCTTACCGATTGAACTTTGCTATTTGTACACTGATTTTTCACACGTTGTTTGAAACTTGCATTGTTGTCGGGTGTCAATTGGATGAGAAAATTGTTTGAAATTCAAACTGTCCAACTGGGTAATGTAATGTGGCAAAGTGTAAACTAAAGTGTACACCATAGTGTACATGAAGCAAGGTCTTTACCAATTGAACTTTGCTATTTGTACTTGATTTTGACACGTTGTTTGACACTTGCATTCTTGTTAAGTGTCAATTGGATGGGAAAACTATTTGAAATTTTAACTGTCCAATTGGGTAATGCCACGTGGCAAAGTGTAAACTAAAGTGTACGCCATAGTGTACATGTAGTAAGGTCCTTATTGATTGAACTTTGCTATTCGTACACTGATTTTCGACACGTTGTTTGGCACTTGCATTGTTATCAAATGTCAATTTGACGAAAAAATTGATTGAAATTTAATAGTCCAGAAGGGTAATGCCACGTGGCAAAGTGTAAACTAAAGTGTGTGCACCATAGTGTACATGTAGCAAGGTTCTTACCGATTGAACTTTGCTATTTCTAAACTGATTTTTGACACGTTGTTTGACACTTGCATTGTTTTCATGTGTCAGCTTGAAATTTAAATTGTCCAACAGGGTAATATTAGGAGACAAAGTGTAAACTAAAGTGTACACCGCAGTGTACATGTAACAAAGTTCTTACCGATTGAACTTTGCTATTCGTAGATTAATTTTGGACAGGTTGTTTGACACTTGCATTGTTGTCAAGTTTGAATCGGATGGGAAAACCATTTGTAATTTAAACTGTCCAGAAGGGTAATATCATGTGGTAAAGTGTAAACTAAAGTGTACACCATACTTTACATATAGTACGGTTCTTACCGATTAAACTTTGCTATTTGTACACTGATTTGTGACATGTTGTTTGACACTTGCATTGTTGTCAGGTGTCAATTGGATGGGAAAACTATTTGAAATTGAAACTGTCCAACAAGGTAATGTCACGTGGAAAAGTGTAAACTAAAGTGTACACCATAGTGTACATGTAGCAAGGTCCTTACCTTTTGAACTTTGCTATTTGCACACTGATTTTCGACATTTTGTTTGATACTTGCATTGTTGTCAAGTGTCAATTTGATGGAAAAACTAATTGAAATTTAAACTGTCCAGGAGGTTAATGTCACGTGGCAAAGTGTACACTGATTTTTAATACGTTGTTTGACACTTCCATTGTTGTCAGGTGTCAATTGGATGGGAAAACTATTTGAAATTCAAACTGTCCAATAGAGTAATGTTACGTGTCAAGGTGTAAACTAAAGTTTACAGCGTAGTGTACATGTCACAAGGTACTTGCCGATTGAACTTTGCTATTTGTACATCAATTTTCGACAAGTTATTTGGCACTTGCATTATTGTCAAGTATCAATTGGATGGAAAAATTGGTTGAAATTTAAACTGTCCAGGAGGATAATGTCTCATGGCAAAGTGTAAACTAAAGTGTGTATACTATAGTGTACATGTCGCAAGGTTCTTATCGATTGAACTTTGCTATTTGTACTCTTATTTTTTACTCATTGTTTGACACTTGCATTGTTGTCAAGTGTCAGTTGGATGGGAAAACTGTTTGAAATTTAAACTGTCCAACATGGTAATGTCATGTGGCAAAGTGTAAATTACAGTGTAAACCGTAGTGTACATGTAACAAAGTTTTTACCGACTGAACTTTGCTATTTGTACACTAATTTTTGACATGTTGTTTAACAATTGCATTGTTGTCGAGTGT
>NW_019228763.1:0-1631 GCF_002742605.1 Olea europaea var. sylvestris
ATTCCGACACCGTCGCGAAAAATGACGAAATTGCCCCCGGCCTGATTTTTGTTTCCAATCAACCTGCAAAATTTTAGCCCATTTCGACACCGTCGCAAAAAATGACGAAATTGCGCCCGGCCCTATTTTTTTTTCCAATCAACCTGCCAAATTTCAGCCCATTCCGTAACCGTAGCGGAAAATGATGAAATTGCCCCCCGGCGCGATTTTTGTTTCCAATCAAACTGCCAAATTTTAGCCCATTCGGACACCGTCGCTAAAAATGACGAAATTGCCTCTAGCACGATTTTTGTTTGAAATCAACCTGTCAAATTTTAGCCCAATCCGACACCGTCGCGAAAAATGACGAAATTGCCCCCGGCGCGATTTTTGTTTCCGATCAACCTGTCAAATTTTAGCCCATTAAGAAATCTCGCGAAAAATGACGTAATTGCCCCTGGCGCCGTTTTTGTTTCCGATCAACCTGTCAAATTTCATCCCATTCCGACACCGTCGCGAAAAATGACGAAATTGCCCCCGAAGCGATTTTTGTTTTCGATCATTCTGTCAAATTTTAGCCCATTCAGAGACCGTCGCGAAAAATGACAAAATTGCCCCCGACTCGATTTTTGTTTCCGATCAATCCGTCAAATTTCAGCCAATTCCGACACCGTCGCGAAAAATGACGAAATTGCCCCGGGCGCGATTTTTGTTTCCGATCAACCTGTCAAATTTTAGCCCATTCCGAAATCTCGCGAAAAATGAAGTAATTGCCCCTGGCGCGATTTTTGTTTCCGATCAACCTGTCAAATTTCATCCCATTCCGACACCGTCACGAAAAATGACGAAATTGCCCCCGGCCTGATTTTTTTTCCAATCAACCTACAAAATTTTAGCCCATTCCGACACCGTCGCAAAAAATGACGAAATTGCCCACGGCCCTATTTTTTTTCCAATCAACCTGCCAAATTTCAGCCCATTCCGTAACCGTAGCGGAAAATGATGAAATTGCCCCCGGCGCGATTTTTGTTTCCAATCAAACTGCCAAATTTTAGCCCATTCGGACACCGACGCTAAAAATGACGAAATTGCCTCTAGCACGATTTTTGTTTCAAATCAACCTGTCAAATTTTAGCCCAATCCGACACCGTCGCGAAAAATGACGAAATTGCCCCCGACGCGATTTTTGTTTCCGATCAATCTGTCAAATTTTAGCCAATTCCGACACCGTTGTGAAAAATGACGAAATTGCCCTCGGCGAGATTTTTGTTTCCGATCAATCTGTCAAATTTCAGCCCATTCTGACACCGTCGCGAAAAATGACAAAATTGCCCCCGGCGTGATTTTTGTTTCCGATCAACCTGTCAAATTTTAGCCCATTCCGAAATCTCGAGAAAAATGACGTAATTGCCCCTGGCGCCTTTTTGTTTCCGATCAACCTGTCAAATTTCATCCCATTCCGACACCATCGTGAAAAATGACGAAATTGCCCCCGGCGCGATTTTGGTTTCCGATCATTCTGTCAAATTTTAGCCTATTCCGAGACCGTCGCGAAAAATGACAAAATTGCCCCCGGCGCGATTTTTGTTTCCGATCAATCCGTCAAATTTCAGCCCATTCCGACACCGTCGCGAAAAATGACGAAATTGCCC
>NW_019228763.1:1845-2211 GCF_002742605.1 Olea europaea var. sylvestris
TTTGTTTCCAATCAACCTGCAAAATTTTAGCCCATTCCGACACCGTCGCAAAAAAATGACGAAATTGCCCCCGGCCCTATTTTTTTTTCCAATCAACCTGCCAAATTTCAGCCCATTCCGTAACCGTAGCGGAAAATGATGAAATTGCACCCCGGCGCGATTTTTGTTTCCAATCAAACTGCCAAATTTTAGCCCATTCGGACACCGTCGCTAAAAATGACGAAATTGCCTCTAGCACGAT
The DNA here is from genome assembly GCF_002742605.1 of Olea europaea var. sylvestris. Classification (NCBI taxonomy): domain Eukaryota; kingdom Viridiplantae; phylum Streptophyta; class Magnoliopsida; order Lamiales; family Oleaceae; genus Olea; species Olea europaea. Next base: position 2,087 of record NW_019228763.1, read on the forward strand.
TTTTGTTTGAAATCAACCTGTCAAATTTTAGCCCAATCCGACACCGTCGCGAAAAATGACGACATTGCCCCTAGCGCGATTTTTGTTTCCGATCAACCTGTCCAATTTTAGCCCATTCCGACGCC
>NW_019228763.1:2736-3134 GCF_002742605.1 Olea europaea var. sylvestris
ACCCAGCGCGATTTTGGTTTCCGATCAATCTGTCAAATTTTAGCCAATTCCGACACCGTCGCGAAAAATGACGAAATTGCCCCCGGCATGATTTTGGTTTCCGATCAATCCGTCAAATTTCAGCCCATTCCGACACCGTCGCGAAAAATGACGAAATTGCCCCTGGCGCGATTTTTGTTTCCGATCAATCCGTCAAATTTCAGCCCATTCCGACACCGTCGCGAAAAATGACGAAATTGCCCCTGGCGCGATTTTTGTTTCCGATCAACCTGTCAAATTTTAGCCCATTAAGAAATCTCGCGAAAAATGACGTAATTGCCCCTGGCGCGGTTTTTGTTTCCGATCAACCTGTCAAATTTCATCCCATTCCGACACCGTCACGAAAAATGACGAAATTG
>NW_019228763.1:3177-3773 GCF_002742605.1 Olea europaea var. sylvestris
TTTTTTTTCCAATCAACCTGCCAAATTTCAGCCCATTCCGTAACCGTAGCGGAAAATGATGAAATTGCCCCCGGCGCGGTTTTTGTTTCCAATCAAACTGCCAAATTTTAGCCCATTCGGACACCGTCGCTAAAAATGACGAAATTGCCTCTAGCACGATTTTTGTTTGAAATCAACCTGTCAAATTTTAGCCCAATCCGACACCGTCGCGAAAAATGACGAAATTGCCCCCGGCGCGATTTTTGTTTCCGATCAACCTGTCAAATTTTAGCCCATTAAGAAATCTCGCGAAAAATGACGTAATTGCCCCTGGCGCCGTTTTTGATTCCGATCAACCTGTCAAATTTCATCCCATTCCGACACAGTCGCGAAAAATGACGAAATTGCCCCCGAAGCGATTTTTGTTTCCGATCATTCTGTCAAATTTTAGCCCATTCCGAGACCGTCGCGAAAAATGACAAAATTGCCCCCGGCTCGATTTTTGTTTCCGATCAATACGTCAAATTTCAGCCAATTCCGGCACCGTCGCGAAAAATGACGAAATTGCCCCGGGCGCGATTTTTGTTTCCGATCAACCTGTCAAATTTTAGCCCATT
>NW_019228764.1:0-3772 GCF_002742605.1 Olea europaea var. sylvestris
TGACAGTCCTATAGTGTCTTGCTATTATTAAACGAATAAAGAGAGTGAACAAAATGTTTTTCATTCCATATCTAATCTCTGATGTCTCTCTCAAATAGAATTACAGAAATGGCTAAATCTCCAGAAACGGAGTGTAGTGATAATTTCCAGCAAACACCAATTTCAAACTGGGTACAATTTCACCTATTTCATCGACACCATCAAGGTTGAGACAACTCCAATACCACCACCAAGAACCACCCCACTTCCGGTTGCTATAGGTTGGGACCTTGATGCCCAATAATCTGCAAGTAACCAAAACACAAAGTTTAAACTTGCACAATCAAGGTAATCTAATAAAATTGGTATCTCAGACCTTACCTCGTGTTTCGAACACACCATACCTGCTCCATGTACTCACCGGGGCTAAGGTCCAAAAAAACCCAGGTAGAAACAAGTAGTTACAGTGAACAACTAATCATACGATAAAGATATTATATAGAATACCTCACACAGATCTTTTCAAATTCACGTTCACACAGAACCACTGATTAACACCAATACATATGCAACAAATGCATAAATGGCCTCACGAAAGATCTCGCCACACTTATCCTATCCCATTTAGTGTTACTCCCATCTCGAGAACACATATCTCCTCTCATCGCCCACCATGCTCACTAAATAGATCACACAACTCATGTCAAAATGACAAGTTACAAAAGATCCTAACTTCAAGGATAATCCTCTATCACCACATCACTTCTCCTAACTTACGTGGATAATGGGACTCCACCTTGCAGAAGTGATAGAAGTGTCTCTCTTGCACTCCATCTGTACAGGGTCTCTTTCACATATAAAGGATTCTATACATTTGATCACATCTCTACTCGTGATCCAAATGTCACACTCCACATCTCCTGGTACAAATCACCATGTACCCCTAGGCATCTATACTCCACCTTATCAAAAGACATCTAACACACTGCTAATGCATCCTAACCCACTATGCATGCAAACGATCATACCAAGTAATCACATTACCTCAAATTCATGCAAACACACATATCAAACAAATTGAAATGCAACATATAGTCATACAACAAATTAGGCAATCACACACATGTTGAAAGGATCACACACAGATGCATATGCAGTGACTAGGTTTACTCTCTCAATAAACCTCACTGGAGTCATAACTCGACCCCTCAACCACATTCGTCTCACCTCTCACATAACCCTTCTGCTTATCCTTCTTCTTGGGACAATCCCTAATAAAGTGTCCAGACTTACCACAACTATAACATCGTCTACCACTAGACTTGTCCCGTCCCTTACCCTTCATCTTACTACCTTCATCACTCGAGTCACTACTCGAATCACCACTATTTTGAGTTCTACCCAAATTCATTTTCTTAAACTTCATCCAACTCCTTATCATGTGTAACTCGCCACTCCTCTTATCTTCATTTTCAGCCTTCATTTCCATCTCCTTACTCGTAAGTTTGTCTAGAACAATCTCGAGAGTCAATGTATCCCTACCATACTTAATGACATTTTTAACTTATATGACTCAGGCATAGAATTAAGCAAGATTATAGCCTTGTAGGTTTCAGATATGGTTTCTTCACAGTTAACAATATCTTGGACAAGTTTATTGAAAACGTCTAAATTGTCATCAAGATCCTTTGAATGATTCATTTTAAAACTGAAGAAACCCCCAAGAAGATAAAGTTTATTGGGAGTGGATTTAAGCAAATATAGATCTTCCAACTTTTTCCAAAGATCTTTTGTGGTTTTCAGTTTTCCTACTTTTCTCAAAACAGCATCAGATAGATGTAAAATGATTGAGGTGTAAGCAAGCTCATCGGCTTCTTCTTTTTGTTCTTTTGAAAAAATTGCTGAAAAATTGCCTTCAATGACTTTTGAAACCTTTTGTTAGACTAAAATACCCTTCATTTTTTGTTGCTAGATTGAAAAATCTCTTTTTCCATTAAAAATACCAACTTCGAAATGCGAAGACATTTTTGAAAAATGAAGCAATCAATTAGGCAAATAGATCACACAAAGTAATCCTACGGCGGCAATATACACCGTTCTAGATTCTCAGGGTTTTGTAAGACTCGCGGTCTTAGATCAAGGGAACGTTCGTACGGGTAAGGTCTAGGTACGAAAGTAACAATACAGCGAAATTTACGATGCAACAAAATAGTTATATCCAATCAAACGAAATTTCACGACAATTTTAGCATAAAGCATAATACGCTAATTTCTCCAAAAATAAGTACTCAATCGCATCAATTATGAGCAAGTAATCCTAATTTCTAGCATAAGCAACGGCTGCCAAGCAATGACAAACCCCAACCTATTGTCACTCCACACGGTGACGCGCTAATGCTGAAATTAACGGGTTAAGCCAATTTACCAGAGCGGACGTGTTTGAGTCCGTATAATCGAGAGAGATGCGAATCTACTGCTTTAGGACCACCACTATTCTTCCTAAAGATTCAGCAAATATAACCGTGCAGCCTGCCAAGAAATGTAGTTCGATTTCCAAGGGCAAAATCGTTCAACTTTTTTTGTGTAAGCTGAAACAGAAAACTTCCAACACGAAAAATGTTAGAAATAATGTGAGGAACAAACTGCCTAAAGACAGCTTCCCTAGAATCGGACCCACGTGCCACCACCGGAGAAGCCACGCGCAGCCGCTGCCGGCCGCCATCGCCCAGAAGCGACGGCCACCCAGCACCGCCTCCACCTGCAGATCACGAATCCGGCCTCCCTTTCACCAAAAGGCGTTTGGATTCGCCGAAAATTGATGTTGCAAATCCGATTTTTGGGAAAATTTTCTGGACAATTTTATTTTCTGATTTCTGCCGGTTTTCTGGTCTGATTTTGGCCAAAAATTCCACCCCAACCTCGCTTTGATACCAAATATTGAATAATCGACCTCCGATGGTGGATTTTTGGGCCCAGTTTCACCAATCTCAACCTTATTAAACACACCCAACAATGGCTCCAACCAAACAAGGATTCTTACTTCGGTTGCTCAAGTCAACGTTTTCACGAAGAATACAATATAGTGGCTGCTATGAATTACCAAGAATAGAGGAAGACAGATTCAATTTTAAGGCTCAAGAGAGAAAACTAGAGAAAATGTTGGCTGCCGCTTTTCAATTGCAAAACACACGGCTCATTCAACAAAACGAGGGCAATATATAGTTTTAGGGTGTAATAATATAGTGGGCTCATGGACCAACTAATGGTTAAAGGGGGCGGAACACAAATTGAGCCATCCAAGAAGTAAATGGGCCGTGAGCAACATTAACTATATTAAGTTGCTTCAAACGACCCTCAAATTGTTTTTCAGGTTGAGCCAATTAATCGAGTGTCCTAATAAATATTTCAATCATCGACCGAAGCCTATGAAATCTAATCCGACTATCCGACACTGTTTAACATCATCGCCTGGGATTATTGGGTATCAAAAACCCAACACAGAGCACCCACTCAAGGCTTTTGGATGGGGTGCAAGAGACACATCTGGAGTTTTTTCACCTGTGAAATTCTCAAGAAAGTATACCAATTTCTGGTTATGTTTTGATTTGATTTGATTTCATTACACATGCAATGAAGAACCCACTTTTTATTGAGATTTTTTGTGTGTGTGTGTCTTTGTATTATTTGTGCATTGAAGTTTGCTAGTTTTCACTTGATTTACATGTAATTGGTGTGCAAGGAGACCAGAGAGCGTGATGTGCAGTTGAAAGTGTTGTATTGTGGGATCTGTCAT
>NW_019228765.1:0-3772 GCF_002742605.1 Olea europaea var. sylvestris
AAACGGTCGCTACATTTCCAAAAAGTACTTACGGGCCCATAACGGACACCGTGTGCAAAAGTTACTCTAAATTCTTCGTATGCCGACAATCCAAGCATTCCAAATATGCAAGTGCTCATTCTTTTGAAAAACGGCCGAAATCCCTCATACGTCACGACGAAGTGGTGAGTTCAATCCAAAACGGTCGCTACATTTCCAAAAAGTTCTTATGGGCCCAAAACTGACACCGTGTGCAAAAGTTACGCTCAATTCTTTGTCCGCCGACTCTCCAAGCGTTCTAAATATGAAAGTGCTCATTCTTTCGAAAAATGGCAAAAATCCCTCGTACGTCACGATAAAGTTGTGCATTCAATCCAAAACGGTCGCTACATTTCCAAAAAGTACTTATTGGCCGAAAACGGACACGTGTGCAAAAGTTACGCTCAATTCTTCGTACGCGGACAATCCAAGCGATCCAAATATGCAAGTGCTCATTCTTTTGAAAAGTGGTCGAAATCCCACAAACGTCACGACGAAGGGGTGAGTTCAATCCAAAACGGTCGATACATTTCCAAAAAGTTCTTATGGGCCCAAAACGGACACCGTGTGCAATAGTTACGCTCAATTCTTCGTCCGTGGACTCTCCAAGCATTCTAAATATGCAAGTGCTCATTCTTTCGAAAAATGGCCAAAATCCCTCGTACGTCACGATAAAGTTGTGTGTTCAATCCAAAACGTTCGCTACATTTTCAAAAAGTGCTTTTGGGCCCAAAACGGACACGTGTGCAAAAGTTACGCGCAATTCTTCGTACGCCGACAATCCAAGCGATCCAAATATGCAAGTGCTCATTCTTCTGAAAAGTGGCCAAAATCCCTCATACGTCACAACGAAGTTGTGAGTTCAATCCAAAACGGTCGCTACATTTCCAAAAAGTACTTATGGGCCCAAAACGGACACCGTGTGCAAAAGTTACGCTCATTTCTTCGTCCGTCGACTCTCCAAGCATTCTAAATATGCAAGTGCTCATTCTTTCGAGAAATCGCTAAAATCCCTCGTACATCACGACAAAGTGGTGAGTTCAATCCAAAATGGTCGCTACATTTCCAAAAAGTACTTATGGGCCCAAAACGAACACCGTGTGCAAAAGTTACGCTCAATTATTCGTCCGTCGACTCTCCAAGCGTTCTAAATATACAAGCGCTCATTCTTTCAAAAAATGGCCAAAATTCCTCGTATGTCACGACGAAGCGGTGAGTTCAATCCAAAACGGTCGCTACATTTCCAAAAAGTACTTATTGGCCCAAAACGGACACCGTGTGCAAAAGTTACGTACAATTCTTCGTACGCCGACAATCCAAGCGTTCCAAATATGCTAGTACTCATTCTTTCGAAAAATCGCCAAAATCCCTCGTACGTCACGACGAAGTGGTGAGTTCAATCCAAAAAGGTCGCTACATTTTCAAAAAGTTCGTACGGGCCCAAAACGGACACCGGGTGCAAAAGTTATGCTCAATTCTTCGTCCATAGACTCTCCAAGCATTCTAAATATGCAAGTGCTCATTCTTTAGAAAAATCGCCAAAATCCCTCATACGTCACGACGAAGTGGTGAGTTCAATCCAAAACGGTCGCTACATTTCCAAAAAGTTCTTATGGGCCCAAAACGTACACCGTGTGCAAAAGTTACGCTCAATTATTCGTCTGTCGACTCTCCAAGCGTTCTAAATATACAAGCGCTCATTCTTTCAAAAAATGGCCAGAATTCCTCATACGTCACGATGAAGCGGTGAGTTCAATCCAAAACGGTCGCTACATTTCCAAAAATTACTTATGGGCCCAAAACGGTCACCGTGTGCAAAAGTTACGCTCAATTATTCGTCTGCCGACTCTCCAAGTGTTCTAAATATACAAGCGCTCATTCTTTCAAAAAACGGCCAGAATTCTTCATACGTCACGACGAAGCGGTGAGTTCAATCCAAAATGGTCGCTACATTTCCAAAAAGTACTTATGGGCCCAAAACGGTCACCGTGTGCAAAAGTTACGTACAATTCTTCGTACGCCGACAATCCAAGCGTTCCAAATATGCTAGTGCTCATTCTTTCAAAAAATGGCCGAAATCCCTCATACATCACGACGAAGTGGTGAGTTCAATCAAAAAGGGTCGCTAAATTTCGAAAAAGTTCTTATGGGCCCAAAACGGACACCGTGTGCAAAAGTTACGCTCAATTCTTCGTCCATCGACTCTCCAAGCGTTCTAAATATGAAGAGCTCATTCTTTCGAAAAATGGTCAAAATCCCTCGTACATCACGATAAAGTTGTGTGTTCAATCCAAAACGGTCGCTACATTTCCAAAAAGTTCTTATGGGCCCAAAACGGACACGTGCGCAAAAGTTACGCTCAATTCTTCATACGCCGACAATCCAAGCGATCCAAATATGCAAGTGCTCATTCTTTTGAAAAATGGTCGAAATCCCTCATACATCACGATGAAGTGGTGAGTCCAATCCAAAACGGTCGCTACATTTCCAAAAAGTACTTATGGGCCCAAAACGGACACCGGGTGCAAAAGTTACGCTCAATTCTTCATACGCCGACAATCCAAGCGATCCAAATATGCAAGTGCTCATTCTTTCGAAAAATGGCCAAAATCCCTCTTACGTCACGATGAAGTGGTGAGTTCTACCCAAAACGGTCACTACATTTCCAAAAAATACTTATGGGCCCAGAACGGACCCCTTGTGCAAAAGTTACGCTCAATTCTTCGTCCGCCGACTCTCTAAGCGTTCTAAATATGCAAGTGCTCATTCTATCAAAAAATGGCCAAAATCCCTCGTATGTCACGACAAAGTGGAGAGTTCAATCCAAAACGGTCGCAACATTTCCTAAAAGTACTTACGTGCCCAAAACGGACACCGTGTGCAAAAGTTATGCTCAACTCTTCGTACGCCGACTCTCCAAGCGTTCCAAATATGCAAGTGCTCATTCTTTCGAAACATGGCCAAAATCCCTCGTACGTCACGAAAAAGTGGTGAGTTCAATCGAAAACGGTCGCTACATTTCCAAAAAGTACTTTTGGGCCCAAAACGAACACCGTGTGCAAAAGTCAAGCGCAATTCTTCATACGCTGACTCTAAGAGCGTTGCAAATATGCAAATGCTCATTCTTTCAAAAAATGGACAAAATCCCCCGTACGTCACGATGAAGTGGTGAGTTCAATCCAAAACGGTCGCCACATTTTCAAAAAGTACTTATGGGCCCAAAACGGACACCGTGTGCAAAAGTTACGCACAATTCTTCGTACGCAGACTCTCCAAGCGTTCCAAATATGCAAGTGCTCATTCTTTCGAAAAAAGGCCAAAATCCCTCGTACGTCACGATGAAGTGGTGAGTTCAATCCAAAACGGTCGATACATTTCCAAAAAGGACTTACGGGCCCAAAACGGAAACCGTGTGCAAAAGTTACGCTCAATTAGTCGTCCGTCGACTCTCCAAGCGTTCTAAATATGCAAGTGCTCATTCCATCGAAAAATGGCCAAAATCCCTCGTACGTCACAATGAAGTGGTGAGTTCAATCCAAAACGGTCGCCACATTTTCAAAAAGTACTTATGGGCCCAAAACGGACACCGTGTGCAAAAGTTAAGCTCAATTCTTCGTACACTGACTCTACGATCTTTCCAAATATGCAAGTGCTCATTCTTTCGAAAAATGGCCAAAATCCCTCGTACGTCACGATGAAGTGCTGAGTTCAATCTAAAATGGCCGCTACATTTCCAAAAAGTACTTATGGGCCC
>NW_019228766.1:0-3771 GCF_002742605.1 Olea europaea var. sylvestris
GGGGCAATTTCGTCATTTTTACGAAGGTGTCGGAATGGGCTCAAATTTGACAGGTTAATCGGAAACAAAAATCGATACGAGGGGAATTTCGTCATTTTTCGCGACGGAGTCGGAATGGGCTCGAATTTGACAGGTTGACCGGGACCAAAAATCTCGTCGAGAGCAATTTCGTCATTTTTCACGACGGTTTCGGAATGGGCTCAAATTTGACAACTTGATCGGAAACAAAAATCCATCCGAGGGCAATTTCGTCATTTTTCGCGATTGAGTCGGAATGGGCTCAAATTTGACAGGTTGACCAGAAAAAAAACCGCGGCAGGGGCAATTTCGTCATATTTCGCGACGGTGTTGGATTGCGCTCAAATTTGACAGGTAGATCGAAAACAAAAATCGCGCCGGAGAAATTTCTTCATTTTTCACGTCGGTGTCGGAATGGGCTCAAATTTGACAGGTTGATAGGGAACAAAAACCGTGCCAGGGGCAATTTCGTCATTTTTCGCGATGGAGTTGGAATGGGCTCAAATTTGACAGGTTGATCGGAAACAGAAACCTCGCCAGGGCCAGTTTCGTCATTTTTCGCGACGGGTTCGGAATGGGCTCAAATTTGACAGGTCGATCGGAAACAAAAATCACGCCAAGGGCAATTTGGTCATTTATACGAAGGTGTCGGAATGCGCTCAAATTTGACAGGTTGATCGGAAACGAAAATCGCGCAGTGTCAATTTCGTCATTTTTCGTGAAACGGAGTCGGAATGGGCTCAAATTCGACAGGTTGACCTGGAACAAAAACCTCGCTGGGGGCAATTTCGTCATTTTTCGTGACGGTGTCCGAGTGGGCTCTAATTTGACAGGTTGATCGGAAACAAAAATTGCGCCGGGGGCAATTTCGTCCTTTTTCACGACCTCGTCAGTATGGGCTCAAATTTAACGGGTTGATCGGAAGCAAAAATCGATCCGGGGGGAATTTCGTCATTTTTCGCGACGGAGTCGGAATGGGCTCAAATTTGACAGGTTGATCGGGAATAAAAATCGATCCAGGGGGAATTTCGTCATTTTCCGCGACGGAGTCGGAATGGGCTCAAATTTGACAGGTTGATCAGAAACAAAAATCGATCCGAGGGGAATTTCTTCATTTTTCGCGGCGGAGTCGGAATGGGCTCAAATTTGACAGGTTGACCGGGAACAAAAATCTCACCGGGGGCAATTTCGTCATTTTTCGCGACGGAGTCGGAATGGGTTCAAATTTTACAGGTTGATCGGAAAGAAAAATCGCGGCGGGGGCAATTTCGTCATTTTTCGCGACGGAGTCAGAATGCGCTCAAATTTGACAGGTTGATCGGAAACAAAAATCGCGCCGGGGAAATTTCTTCATTTTTCGCGACGGTGTTGGAATGGGCTCAAACTTGACAGGTTGATCGGGAACAAAAACCATGCCAGGGGCAATTTCGTCATTTTTCGCGACGGAGTCAGAATGCGCTCAAATTTGACAGGTTGATCGGAAACAAAAATCGCGCCGAGGCTAGTTTCGTCATTTTTCGCGACGGAGTCGGAATGGGCTCAAATTTGACAGTTCGATCGGAAACAAAAACCACGCCAGGGGCAATTTGGTCATTTTTACGAAGGTGTCGGAATGTGCTAAAATTTGACAAGTTGATTGGAAACAAAAATCGCGCAGGGGCAATTTCGTCATTTTTCGCGACGGAGTCGGAATGGGCTGAAATTTGACAGGTTGACCTGGAACAAAAACCTCGTCCGGGGCAATTTTGTCATTTTTCGTGACGGTGTCGGAATGGGTCCAAATTTGACAGGTTGATCGGAAACAAAAATCGCGCCGTGGTCAACTTCGTCATTTTTCGCGACCGAGCCCGTATGGGCTCAAATTTGACAAGTTGATCGGAAACAAAAATTGATTCGAGGGGAAATCGTCATTTTTCGCGACGGAGTCGGAATGGGCCCAAATTTGACAGGTTGATCGGGAACAAAAATCGATCCGGGGAAATTTCGTCAATTTTCGCGACGGAGTCGGAATGGGCTCAAATTTGACAGGTTGATTGGAAACAGAAACCGCGCCAAGGCCAGTTTCGTTGTTTTTCGCGACGGAGTCGGAATAGGCACAAATTTGACAGGTTGATCGGAAACAATAACCACTCCAGGGGCAATTTGGTCATTTTTACGAAGGTGTCGGAATGCACTCAAATTTGACAGGTTGATCCGAAACGAAAATCGCGCAGGGGTAATTTCGTCATTTTTCGCGACGGTGTTCGATTGGGCTCAAATTTGACAGGTTGATCGGAAATAAAAATCGCGCTGGGGAAATTTCTTCATTTTTCGCGACGGTGTTGGAATGGGCTCAAATTTGACAGGTTGATCGGGAACAAAAACCATGCCAGGGGTAATTTCGTCATTTTTCGCGATGGAGTCGGAATGGGCTCAAATTTGACAGGTTGATCAGAAACAAAAACCTCGCCAAGGCCAGTTTCGTCATTTTTCGCGACGGGTTCGGAATGCCCTCAAATTTGACAGGTCGATCGGAAACAAAAATTACGCCAAGGGCAATTTGGTCATTTTTACGAAGGTGTCGGAATGCGCTCAAATTTGACAGGTTGATCGGAAACGAAAATCGCGCAGTGGCAATTTCGTCATTTTTCGTGAAACGAAGTCGGAATGGGCTCAAATTCGACAGGTTGACCTGGAACAAAAACCTCGTCGGGGGCAATTTCGTCATTTTTCGTGACGGTGTCCTAATGGGCTCTAATTTGACAGGTTGATCGGAAACAAAAATTGGGCCGGGGGCAATTTCGTCATTTTTCGCGATCGAGTCAGTATGGGCTCAAATTTGACGGGTTGATCGGAAGCAAAAATCGATCCGGGGGGAATTTCGTCATTTTTCGCGACGGAGTCGGAATGGGCTCAAATTTGACAGGTTGATCGGGAATAAAAATCGATCCGGGGGGAATTTCGTCATTTTCCGCGACGTAGTATGAATGGGCTCAAATTTGACAGGTTGATCAGAAATAAAAATCGATCCGAGGGGAATTTCTTCATTTTTCGCGACGGAGTCGGAATGGGCTCAAATTTGACAGGTTGACCGAGAACAAAAATCTCGCCGGGGGCAATTTCGTCATTTTTCGCGACGGAGTCGGAATGGGTTCAAATTTTACAGGTTGATCGGAAAGAATAATCGCGGCAGGGGCAATTTCGTCATATTTCGCGACGGTGTTGGATTGGGCTCAAATTTGACAGGTTGATCGGAAACAAAAACCGCGCCGAGGCTAGTTTCGTCATTTTTCGCGACGGAGTTGGAATGGGCTCAAATTTGACAGGTCGATCGGAAACAAAAACCATGCCAGGGGCAATTTCGTCATTTTTCGCGACGGAGTCGGAATGGGCTCAAATTTGACAGGTTGATCGGAAACAAAAGTCGTGCCAAGGGCAATTTCGTCATTTATAGCGACGGAGTCGGAATGGGCTGAAATTTGACAGGTTGATCGGAAACAAAAACCGCGCCGAGGCTAGTTTCGTCATTTTTCGCGACGGAGTTGGAATGGGCTCAAATTTGACAGGTCGATCGGAAACAAAAACCATGCCAGGGGCAATTTGGTCATTTTTACGAAGGTGTCGGAATGCGCTTAAATTTGACAGGTTGATTGGAAACAAAAATCGCGCAGGGGCAATTTCGTCATTTCTAGCGACGGAGTCGGAATGGGCTGAAATTTGACAGGTTGACCTGGAACAAAAACCTCGCCGGGGGCAATTTTGTCATTTTTCGTG
>NW_019228767.1:0-3771 GCF_002742605.1 Olea europaea var. sylvestris
AAAAAAAAAAAAAAAGCCTCAACACCTAAATCAAACAAATAAGCAAATCATAATTCATATATTATCAGGTGATGGCATGTTGAATATTTTAGCTAGTCTAGATTGTTATAAAGACATGCTAACTTGACTCGATACGAACTTATGCATTATTGTCCCAAATTGAGACAACTTGGTATCATATCCATTATTTTTTGCTCCTGCTTTGGTGTTTGCTCCCAATGGGCTATTGACTCGATATCAGTAGATGTCAAATGGATAGAGTGGCTTGAGGTAGGTTTTAGACCACGTCAAATCCTCTAATGTAACATTACTAGAAAAGGAGACAATAGAAACAAAATTTTAGTAAGATCGTCTTGTGTTGCTACTACGAACGGATTAACAACAACTTAACGATGACTAATCATTTTATTATTTTCAAAAATTACATATTCATTTTTATTTACAAACGGAAATACCAATAGAAGTATTCCACTGGTACAATTCCACTGCTAATTCATTGATAAAAAATAAAAAAATAATAAAGTAAATAATTTACCAACAAAAATTCCAATAGATGATTTCGTTGTAAACTGTATAAAAAGTTAAATAATTAGCAATGAAAAAATTTATTGGTAAATTTTTTAAATAAAAATAAAAAATGTTAAAAGATACCTATGGAAAAAATCTATCGATTTTTCTTTTTTGAAAAAATAGAAATTATTAGATATTTTCCTACCAAAAAAGTCCTTCGATAATTCTAAGAAAATGTGCAAGTATCAATTAAAATTTTCAATTCTCCGTTTTGAAAATTCAAAATCTCAATTTTCATTTCTCTTTCTAATACTTTCAAATCCCTAACCACATCTCATTGCATGCACCCCCTCTCTATATTCAAGCCTCTTTTCTCGTGCAAATCTCTCGCATCTCAAAAGATTACCTACGACCAATACTACAGTGGTTGTCGTGTTTGACACCAACCTCAGCCTATCTAGCTTCTTTCCAATATGTTCTAGATTTTATCCCATTTTATTTTCCACCATTGTTTCCCTAATTCACAACCTGCCATTTACATTCACGACAAAGCCCTATCAAAGTTTCTATATCTCGCTCCTCAACCTACAACTCTATGACCTACGACTGATACTCCGATTGCCATTGTATTTGATGACAATCATTGGATATACTTCTTGTCCGGTACATAGCTGTTTCTATCTCGCTAATTCCCCCATTTTTCTAGCCCTAAGATTGTTGCCCAATTTTATTTTTAAGATTTCGCACAGTCTCCGTCCTTTAAATCAGTTTTCAGGTATATTTCAATGATTTTTATAATTATAGTCTCGTTTGATACTCATTTTTTCTCAAAATACATTTTTTTCTCCCTTCTTTTCAACCACACTTTCTTTATTAATAATATTATAAGTAAAATATAAAAAAAATTCCTTATTTTTCATCCACACATTCTCCATCAATATACTATTCTAAAATTCATTTTTTCATAAAAATGGGTGTTAAACATCCTCTATATTCAGCTTCGGCAATAAATTAATTATTCTTTTTTTTTTTTTAGAGTGGTGAACAAAACAACCAACAACTGAAGTTGAGGAGACTAGAAGTGGGAATGATACCAGTTCCTAATTTCCTGATGAAAATGGAAATTTAGTCAGATTGGAGTATCTGCAACAGTATTCATAAACTATTCTATATTTCGTGTTGTTATTTTGCGTGTCTTCATTTTTGTAAGTTTTTTATGGGTTTCTTATTTCTCAGGGTATCTGCAACGTTATGCATGAACTATTCTGTATTTCGTGTTGTTATTTTGCTTGTCTTCATTGTTATAAGTTCTTTATGGGTTTCTTATTTCTCAGGGGCAAGTGGCAATTTTATGATGCTTGATGAGCATTTTATTTGGAACAATCACTCATCATTTAATGTAATTCCATACATACTGATTGCTAACATGTACAGTAAGAAAAGTTCAACATGACTTGCAATTCTGCTATTAATTTACAATCTAACATTAAATAAGTGTTACTTTCCTCTCTTAGCAGTTAAATTCCTTTTAACATTACAGCTTGAGTTTGCAAGGAAATTGTGCTAAGGATTACAACATTCCACATGTACAATTTTTAAGTTACAAATTTCACCAGCTCTACAATGATGTTATCATCTATCTCCTCACACTTTAAAATGAACTTAGTTTTATTGAAGTCATCTTTCAGTAGTTCTCTTTTTCATATAGCTTTTCTTTGGCCAAATGTATGCCCTTTTATACATGATGCACCTATCCTGTGCTCCGTCGATGTAAGTCCTTTATGTATCAGTGAGGGAACTTGGGTTAGTTTCTTCTACCTTTTTTGGTTATAGTTTCTTCTACCTTTTTTGGTTATAGTATCCAGTATATCTGTGTTTATGTTATTTGTTATGTATTGACACACTTGGCCGACCCACTGGGGCCCATGGCCTACCCATGCCGAACCAAGTAGCATCCCAGTCGAGGCCCTAAGGCCAATAGAAGTCAACCAATATACAGAAACAACACCCATGATGTGGCCCAAATGTTGACGCCGAAGTGCATAGGCTGAGGTGGTTTGTCTTGCCTAGGCCCTTCACGCAGAGGCCCATCATACCGAGGCCCGAACGCCCTGAGCAGCACTCCTCCCCAAAGATCCGGTCTTACACAAGAATCATTCCTGATTGATTGATGGGACACCCATCATAGAGTGCAAGTGTCTTGTCTTGTCAAAGTAGCGGCGTCTCTGCCAATTAATAAATGCATAATAGGTTAAGAAGTCAAATGTGATATCTATAATTTGACACGTAAACTTACGAGATGAGGTCATGTGTACTCCCAACCGAAGGCCACGATCTAACTTGTAATACTATAAATACTCCACCATGCATGTCTCACAAGGATAATGCAAGATTCAATACAAGAACCAAGATTACAAATTTTTACTCTCTTAAGGTGGTTTGTCTTGCCTAGGCCCTTCACGCAGAGGCCCATCATACCAAGGCCCGAACGCCCTAAGCAGCACTCCTCCCCAAAGATCTGGTCTTACACAAGAATCATTCCTGATTGATTGATGGGACACCCATCATAGAGTGCAAGTGTCTTGTCTTGTCAAAGTAGCGGCGTCTCTGCCAATTAATAAATGCATAATAGGTTAAGAAGTCAAATGTGATATCTATAATTTGACACGTAAACTTACGAGATGAGGTCATGTGTACTCCCAACCGAAGGCCACGATCTAACTTGTAATACTATAAATACTCCACCATGCATGTCTCACAAGGATAATGCAAGATTCAATACAAGAACCAAGATTACAAATTTTTACTCTCTTAATACACTTTATTCAACAATCTCTTTGTCATCTTGCAATACAATACAATACAACACAACACGAATTCATACGCCCATTCTGTGATCAATCGGTGATTATTGTATGATCATTATGCAAACATCTCACTGGATTTCGAACGTTCTCGTCTCATGCTTTTGAGCCGTTCCCACGTCCTTGATCTGTCCATTTTAGACTGTCCACGTGTCTTAATGTGTCGGACTAGGCCTGCGTGCGCGAGGGTGAGTCTGGTATTTGTTGGCAATATTTTTTTGGGTCAACAAATTAACACAGTCTGTGAGAAACCATACCATAATCACGAGTAATCATGTGGAAAAGCTTACTAAAGAAGAACATTTGGACATCCTCCTTGAAAAATGATTTGTTTTTGGAAAAGAACTAGTGGAAGCCCCATAACTTGCAACAATTTGAAGTTGGAACACGAAAGAAT
>NW_019228768.1:0-6720 GCF_002742605.1 Olea europaea var. sylvestris
CGATTTTGCGTTGTTAATTTTATGTCCAACACACCTTCAACCTGACTTAATTAATACGGAAATTAATTATTCGGAGGCCTAAATGAAGGAATTTGGCTAAAATCCCGTGATCCCGGGTCTGTGCGCAAGTCCAATTTCTCGAGCCGTTTCCAATCAACCTGCCAAATTTCTGCCCTTTCCGACACCGTCGAGACAAATGACGAAATTTCCTCTGGTGCGGTTTTTCTTTGTTAATTTTCTGTCCAACATTTCTTCAACCTGACATAATTAATTCGAAAGTTAAATATTCGGAGGCCTAAACGAAGGAATTTGGCTAAAATCCTGTGATTCCGGGTCTCTGCCCCGACTCTAATTTCACGGGCCGTTTCCAATGAACTTGCCAAATTTCGATAAATCCCGACACCGTTGCGGCAAATGATGAAATTGCCTTAGGTGCTGTTTTTCTTTGTTAATTTTCTATCCAACACATCTTCAACCTGACATAATTAATGCGAAAATTAATTATTTGGAAGCCTAAATGAAGGATTTTGGTTAAAATCCCGTGATCCCGTGTCTATGCCCCGAGTCCAATTTCTGGGGCCGTTTCCAATCAATTGGCCAAATTTCGGCCTATTACGATACCGCCGCGGCAAATGACGAAATTGTCCCTGGTGCTATTTTTCTTTGTTAATTTTTTGTCCAACACATCTTCAACCTGACATAATCAATACGAAAATTGATTGTTAGGGTGCCTAAACGAAGGAATTTAGCTAAAATCCGTGTCTTGGGTCTGCAATTTCTCAGGCCGTTTCCAATCAACCTGCTAAATTTCGGCCCATTCCGACACCGTCGCGATAAATGACAAAATTGCCCCTGGTGCGGTTTTTCATTGTTAATTTTCTGTCCAACACTTCTTCAACCTGACATAATTAATACGAAAGTTAATTATTCGGAGGCCTAAACGAAGGAATTTGGCGAAAATCCCGTGATCCCGGGTCTGTGCCTCAAGTCCAATTTCTGGGGCCGTTTCCAATCAACCGGCCATATTTCGGCCAATTACGATACCGTCGTGGCAAATGACGAAATTGTCCCTGGTGCAGTTTTTCTTTGTTAATTTTCTATCCTTCATCTTCAACCTGACATAATCAATACGAAAATTGATTATTAGGAGGCCTAAACGAAGGAATTTAGCCAAAATCCCATGTCTCGAGTCCGTGCCCCGACTCCAATTTCTCAAGCCGTTTCCAATCAACCTGCCAAATTTCGGCCCATTCCGACACCGTCGCGACAAACGACGAAATTGCCCCTGGTGCGATTTTTCTTTCTTAATCTTCTGTCCAACACTTCTTCAACCTGACATAATTAACCCAGAAATTAATTATTCGGAGGCCTAAACAAAGGAATTTGGCTAAAATCCCGTGATCCCGGGTCTGTGCCCCGACTCCAACTTCTGGGGCCGTTTCCAATCATCCTTCCAAGTTTCGGCCCATTCCGACACCGTCGCAACAGATGAAAAAATAGCCCCTGGTGCAGTTTTGCGTCATTAATTTTCTGTCCAACACATCTTCAACCTGATGTAATTAATACGAAAATTAATTATTTGGAGACCTAAACAAAGGAATTTAGCTAAAATCCTACGATCCCGGGTCTGTGCCCCGACTCCAACTTCTGGGGCCGTTTCCAATCATCCTTCCAAGTTTCGGCCCATTCCGACACCGTCGCAACAGATGAAAAAATTGCCCCTGGTGCAGTTTTGCGTCATTAATTTTCTGTCCAACACATCTTCAACCTGATGTAATTAATACGAAAATTAATTTTTCGAAGGCTATAAACAAAGGAATTTGGCTAAAATCCTGTGATCCTAGGTCTGTGCTGCGACTCCAATTTCTAGAGCCGTTTCCACTCACCCTGCCAAATTTCGGCCAATTTCGACATCGTCCCGACAAATGACGAAATTGACCCCAGTGCGGTTTTTCTTTTTTAGTTTTCTGTCTAACACTTCTTCAACCTGACATAATTAATACGAAAATTAATTATTCGGAGGCCTAAATGAAGGAATTTGGCTAAAATCCCGTGATCCCGAGTCTATGCCCCGACTCCAATTTCTGGGGCCATTTCCAATAAACCTGTCAAATCTCGGCCCATTCCGACACCGTCGCAACAAATGACAAAACTGCCCCTGGTGCGGTTTTGCGTAGTTAATTTTCTATCCAACACATCTTCAACCCGACGTAATTAATAAGAAAATTAATTATTCAACGGCCTAAATAAAGGAATTTGGCTAAAATCCCATGATCCCGGGACTATGTCCCGAGTCCAATTTCTGGGGCCGTTTCCAATCGACTTGCCAAATTTCGGCCCATTTCGACACGGTCGTGACAAATGACCAAATGCCCCTGGTGTGGTTTTGTGTTGTTAATTTTATGTTGAACACATCTTCAACCTGACATAATTAATACGGAAATTAATTATTCGGAGGCCTAAATGAAGGAATTTAGCTAAAATCCCGTGATCCTGGGTCTGTGCCCCGAGTACAATTTCTGGGACCGTTTCCAATCAACCTGCCAAATTTCGGCCCATTAGGATCCCGTCGCGACAAATGACGAAATTGCCCCTGGTGCGATTTTTCTTTGTTAATTTTCTTTCCAACACATCTTTAACCTGACATAATCAATACAAAAGTTGATTATTCGGAGGCCTAAACAAAGGAATTTAGCTAAAATCCCGTGATCTCAGGTCTGTGCCCCGACTCCAATTTCTCGGGCCGTTTCCAATCAACCTACCAAATTTCGGCCCATTCCGACACCGTCCCGACAAATGAAAAAATTGCCCCTGGTGCGGTTTTATGTTTTTAATTTTCTGTCCAACACATCTTCAACCTGACATAATTAATACGAAAATTATTTTTTCGAAGGCCTAAACAAAGGAATTTGGCAAAAATCCCATGATCCCGGGTCTGTGCCTCGACTCTAATTTCTCAAGCCATTACCACTCAACCTGCCAAGTTTCGGCTATTTTCGACATCGTCGCGGCAAATGACGAAATTGACCCTGGTGCGGTTTTTCTTTTTTAATTTTCTGTCCAACACTTCTTCAACCTGACATAATTAATACGAAAATTAATTATTTGGAGACCTAAACAAAGGAATTTAGCTAAAATCCTACGATCCCGGGTCTGTGCGCCGACTCCAACTTCTGGGGCCGTTTCCAATCATCCTTCCAAGTTTCGGCCCATTTCGACACCGTCGCAACAGATGAAAAAATTGCCCCTGGTGCAGTTTTGTGTCATTAATTTTCTGTCCAACACATCTTCAACCTGATGTAATTAATACGAAAATTAATTTTTCGAAGGCTATAAACAAAGGAATTTGGCTAAAATCCTGTGATCCTAGGTCTGTGCTGCGACTCCAATTTCTAGAGCCGTTTCCACTCACCCTGCCAAATTTCAGCCAATTTCGACACCGTCCCGACAAATGAAAAAATTGCCCCTGGTGCGGTTTTATGTTTTTAATTTTCTGTCCAACACATCTTCAACCTGACATAATTAATACGAAAATTATTTTTTCGAAGGCCTAAACAAAGGAATTTGGCAAAAATCCCATGATCCCGGGTCTGTGCCTCGACTCTAATTTCTCAAGCCATTACCACTCAACCTGCCAAGTTTCGGCTATTTTCGACATCGTCGCGGCAAATGACGAAATTGACCCTGGTGCGGTTTTTCTTTTTTAATTTTCTGTCCAACACTTCTTCAACCTGACATAATTAATACGAAAATTAATTATTCGGAAACCTAAACGAAGGAATTTGGCTAAAATCCTGCGATCCCCAGTCTACACCCCAACTCCAATTTCTGGGGCCGTTTCCAATCAACCTGTCAAATCTCGGCCCATTCCGACACCATCGTGACAAATGACAAAATTCTCCCTAGTGCGGTTTTGCGTTGTTAATTTTCTGGGAAACATATCTTCAACCCGACGTAATTAAAATGAAAATTAATTATTCGGAGGCCTAAACAAAGGAATTTGACTAAAATCCCATGATCCCAGGTTTGTGCCCCGAGTCCAATTTCTGAGGCCGTTTCCAATCGACCTGCCAAATTTCGGCCCATTCCGACACCGTCGCGACAAATGACAAACTTGCCCCTGGTTCGATTTTGAGTTGTTAATTTTATGTCCAACACATCTTCAACCTGACATAATTAATACGAAAATTAATTATTCGGAGGCCTAAATGAAGGAATTTGGCTAAAATCCCGTGATTCGGGGTCTGTGCCCCGAGTCCAATTTCTGGGGCCGTTTCCAATCAACCTGCCAAATTTCGGCCCATTCCGACACCGTCGCGACAAATGACGAAATTGCCCCTGGTGCGATTTTTCTTTGTTAATTTTCTGTCCAACACTTCTTCAACCTTACATAATTAATACGAAAATTAATTATTTGGAGGCCTAAATGAAGAAATTTGGCAAAAATCCCGTGATCCCGAGTCAGTGCCCCGAGTCCAATTTCTAGGGCTGATTCCAATCAAATCGCCAAATTTCGGCCCATTCCGACACCGTCGCGACAAATGACGAAATTGCCCCTGGTGTGGTTTTTCTTTATTAATTTTCTGTCCAACACTTCTTCAACCTTACATAATTAATACGGCAATTAATTATTTGGAGGCCTAAATGAAGAAATTTGGCAAAAATCCTGTGATCCCGAGTCGGTGCCCCGAGTCCAATTTCTGGGGCCGTTTCCAATCAAATTGCCAAATTTTTGCCCATTTCGACATTGTCACGACAAATGACGAAATTGCCCCTGGTGCGATTTTTCATTGTTAATTTTATGTCCAACACATCTTCAACCTGACATAATTAATACGAAAATTAATTGTTCGGAGGCCTAAACGAAGGAATTTAGCTAAAATCTCGTGATCCCGGGTCTGTGCCCCGAGTCCAATTTCTGGGGCCATTTCCAATCAACCTGCTAAATTTCGGCCCATTTCGACACCGTCGCGACAAATGACAAAATTGCCCCTGCTGCGATTTTGCGTTGTTAATTTTATGTCCAACACATCTTCAGCCTAACATAATTAATACGAAAATTAATTATTCGGAGGCCTAAACGAAGGAATTTGGCTAAAATCCCGTGAACCCGAGTCTGTTCCTTGAGTCCAATTTCTAAGGCCGTTTCCATTCATCCTTCCAAGTTTCGGCCCATTTCGACACCGTCACGACAAATGATGAAATTGCCCTTGGTGCGGTTTTATGTTATTAATTTTCTATCTGACACTTCTTCAACCTGACATAATCAATATAGAATTAAATTATTCGGAGGCCGAAACGAAGGAGTTTGGCAAAAATCTCGTGATCCGGGGTCTGTGCCCGGAGTCCAATTTCTCGAGCCATTTCCAATCAACCTACCAAATTTCAGCCCATTACGACACCGTCGCGACAAATAACGAAATCGCTCCCGGTGCAGTTTTGCGTTGTTAATTTTCCATCCAACACTTCTTCAACCTGCCATAATTAATACAGAAATTAATTATTCAAAGGCCTAAACAAAGGAATTTAGCTAAAATCCCGGGTCTGTGCCCCAACTCCAATTTCTGGGGCCATTTCCAATCAACCTGCCAAATTTCGGCCCATTCCGACACCGTTGCAACAAATGACGAAATTGTCCCTGGTGCGACTTTTTTTTGTTAATTTTCTGTCTATCACATCTTCAACCTGACATAATTAATATGAAAATTAATTATTTGGAGGCCTAAACGAAGGAATTTAGCTAAAATCTCATGATCCCGGATTTGTGCCCCTGTTCCAATTTCTGGGCCCTTTCCAATCAACCTACCAAATTTCGGCCCATTCTGACACCATTGCAACAAATGACAAAATTGCCCTTGGTGCGGTTTTTCTTTGTTAATTTTCTGTCCAACCCTTCTTCGACCTGACATAATTAATACGGAAGTTAATTATTCGGAGGCCTAAACGAACGAATTTGGCTGAAATCCCGTGATCCCGGGTCTGTGCTCTACTCCAATTCTTTGGGCGTTTCCAATCAACCAGCCAAATTTTGGCCCATTCCGACACCGTCGCGACAAATGACAAAATTGCCCCTGATACGGTTTTGCGTTGTTGATTTTCTGTCCAACACATCTTCAACCTGACATAATCAATACAAAAATTGATTATTTGGTGGCCAAAAAGAAGGAATTTAGCTAAAATCCCTTGATCTCGGGTCAATGCCCCGACTCCAATTTCTCGGGCCGTTTCCAATCAACCTGCCAAATTTCGATCCATTCTGATACCGTCGCAACAAATTACGAAATTGCCCCTGGTGCAATTTTTCTTTGTTAAATTTCTGTCCATCACATCTTCAACCTGACATAATTAATACGGAAATTAATTATTCGGAGGCCTAAACGAAGGAATTTAGCTAAAATCCTGTGATCCCGGGTCTGTGCCCGACCCCAATTTATGGGGCCGTTTCCATCAACCTGCCAAATTTCGGCCCATTCTGACACCGTCGCGACAAATGAAAAAATTACCCCTGGTGCAATTTTGCGTTACTAATTTTTTGTCCAACACATTTTCAACCTGACGTAATTAATACGAAAATTAATTTTTTAAGGCTTAAACAAAGGAATTTGGCTAAAATCCCGTGATCTCGGGTCTGTGCCCTGACTCTAATTTCTCGAGTCGTTTCCACTCAACCTGCCAAATTTCGGCTAACTTCGACACCGTCGCGGCAAATGACGAAATTGA
>NW_019228768.1:8474-49758 GCF_002742605.1 Olea europaea var. sylvestris
GGGCTGTTTCCAATCAACCTGCCAAATTTCGGTCCATTTCGACACCTTCGCGACAAATGACGAAATTGCTCCTGGTGCGATTTTGCGTTGTTAATTTTTTGTCCAACACTTCTTCAACCTGCCATAATTAATACAGAAATTAATTATTCAGAGGCCTAAATGAAGGAATTTAGCTAAAATCCCGGGTCTGTGCCCCAACTCCAATTTCTGGGACCGTTTCCAATCAACCTGCCAAATTTCGGCCCATTCTGACACCGTCGCAACAAATGACAAAATTGTCCCTGGTGCGATTTTTCTATGTTAATTTTCTGTCTATCACATCTTCAACTTGACATAATTAATACGAAAATTAATTATTCGTTGGCCTAAACGAAGGAATTTAGCCAAAATCCTGTGATCCCGGGTTTGTGCCCCTGCTCCAATTTCTGGGCCGTTTCCAATCAACCTGCCAAATTTTGACCCATTCCGACACCGTCGTAACAAATGATGAAATTGCCCCTCGTGCGGTTTTTCTTTGTTAATTTTTTATCCAACACTTCTTCAACCTGACATAATTAATACGGAAGTTAATTATTCAGAGGCCTAAACGAACGAATTTGGCTGAAATCTTGTGATCCCGGGTCTGTGCCCGACTCCAATTTTTTGGCCGTTTCCAACCAACCAGCCAAAATTTCTTCCATTCTGACACCGTCGCGACAAATGACAAAATTGCCCCTGGTACGATTTTGCGTTGTTGATTTTCTGTCCAACACATCTTCAACTGGATATAATCAATACAAAAATTGATTATTCGGAGGCCTAAACGAAGGAATTTAGCTAAAAACCCTTGATCTCGGGTCTGTGCCCCGACTCCAATTTCTCGAGCTGTTTCCAATCAATCTGTCAAATTTCGGCACATTCCAACATCGTCGCAACAAATTACGAAATTGCCCATGGTGCAATTTTTCTTTGTTAATTTTCTGTCCATCACATCTTCAACCTGACATAATTAATACGGAAATTAATTATTCGGAGGCCTAAACGAAGGAATTTAGCTAAAATCCTCTGATCCCAGGTCTGCGTACCGACTCCAATTTCTAGGGCCGTTACCAATCAACCTGTCAAATTTCAGCCCATTCCGACACCGTTGCGACAAATGAAAATATTGCCCCTGGTGCGGTTTTGCGTTATTAATTTTTTGTCCAACACATCTTCAACTTGACGTAAGTAATACGAAAATTAATTTTTCAAAGGCCTAAACAAAGGAATTTGGCTAAAATCCTGCGATCCCGGGTCTGTGCCCCGACTCTAATTTCTCGAGTCGTTTCCACTCGACCTGCCAAATTTTAACTAATTTCAACACCGTCGCGGCAAATGACGAAATTCACCTTGGTGAAGTTTTTCTTTTTTAATTTTCTGTCCAGCACTTCTTCAACCTAACATAATTAATGCGAAAATTAATTATTCGAAGGCCTAAACGAAGGAATTTGGCTAAAATCCCGTGATCCCAAGTCTCTGCCCCGAGTCCAATTTCTGGGGCCGTTTCCAATAAACCTGTCAAATTTCGGCCCATTCCGACACCATCGCGACAAATGACAAAATTGCCCCTGGTGCGATTTTGCGTTGTTAATTTTCTGTCCAACACATCTTCAACCCGACGTAATTAATACGAAATTAATTATTCGACGGCCGAAATAAAGGAATTTGGCTAAATTCCCATGATCCCTGGTCTGTGCCCTGAGTCCAATTTCTGGGGCCATTTCCAATTGACTTGCCAAATTTCGGCCCATTCCGACACCGTCGTGACAAATGACAAAATTGCCCCTGGTGTGGTTTTGCGTTGTTAATTTTATGTTGAACACATCTTCAACCTGACATAATTAATACGGAAATTAATTATTCGTAGGCCTAAACGAAGGAATTTGGCTAAAATCCCGTGATCCTGGGTCTGTGCCCCGAGTCCAATTTTTGGGGCCGTTTCCAATCAACCTGCCAAAAATTGCCCCTGGTGCGGTTTTTCTTTGTTAATTTTCTGTCCAACACATCTTCAACCTCACATAATCAATACAAAAATTGATTATTCGGAGGCCTAAACGAAGGAATTTAGCTAAAATCCCGTGGTCTCGGGTCTGTGCCACGACTCCAATTTTTGGGGCCGTTTCCAATCAACCTGCCAAATTTCGGCCCATTCCGACACCATCGCAACATATTACGAAATTGCCCCTGGTGCAATTTTTCTTTGTTTATTTTCTGTCCATCACATCTTCAACCTGACATAATTAATACGGAAATTAATTATTCGGAGGCCTAAACGAAGGAATTTAGCTAAAATCCTGTGATCCCGAGTCTGTGCCCCGACTCCAATTTCTGGGGCCGGTTCCAATTAACCTGCCAAATTTCGGCCCATTCCGACACCGTCGCGACAAATGAAAAATTGCTTCTGGTGCGATTTTGCGTTATTAATTTTCTGTCCAACACATCTTCAAGCTGACATAATTAATACGAAAATTAATTTTTCGAAGGCCTAAGCAAAGGAATTTAGCTAAAATCCCGTGATCCCGGGTCTGTGCCCCGACTCTAATTTCTCGAGCCGTTTCCACTCAACTTGCCAAATTTCGGCTAATTTCGACACCATCGCGGTAAATGATGAAATTGACCCTGGTGCGGTTTTTCTTTTCTAATTTTCTGTCCAGCACTTCTTCAACCTGACATAATTAATACAAAAATTAATTATTCGGGGGCCTAAATGAAGGAATTTGGCTAAAATCCCGTGATCTCGAGTCTATGCTCCGACTCCAATTTCTGGGGTTGTTTCCAATCAACCTATCAAATCTCGGCCCATTCCGACACCATCGTGACAAATGACAAAATTCTCCCTGGTGCGGTTTAGAGTTGTTAATTTACCTGCCAAATTTTGGCCCATTCCGACACCGTCGCGACAAATGATGAAATTGCCGCTGGTGCGGTCTTTCTTTGTTAATTTTCTGTCCAACACTTCTTCAACCTTACATAATTAATACGGAAATTAATTATTTAGAGGCCTAAATGATGGAATTTGGAAAAAATCCCGTGATCCCGAGTCAGTGCCCCGAGTCCAATTTTTGGGGCCGTTTCTAATCAAACTGCTAAATTTCGACCGATTCCGACACCGTCGCGACAAATGATGAAATTGCCCCTGGTGAGGTTTTTCTTTGTTAATTTTCTGTCCAACACTTCTTCAACCTTACATAACTAATACGGAAATTAATTATTTGGAGGCCTAAATGAAGGAATTTGCAAAAATCCAGTGATCCCAAGTCGACGCCCCGAGTCTAATTTCTGGGGCCGTTTCCAATCAAACTGCCAAATTTTTGCCCATTTCGACACTGTCATGACCAATGATGAAATTGCCCCTGGTACGATTTCTCTTTGTTAATTTTATGTCCAACACACCTTCAACCTGATATAATTAATACGAAAATTAATTATTCAGAGGCCTAAACGAAGGAATTTAGCTAAAATCTCGTGATCCTGGGTCTGTGCCCCGAGTCCAATATCTGGGGCCATTTCCAATCAACCTGCCAAATTTCGGCCCATTCCGACACCTTCGTGACGAGTGACAAAATTGCCCCTGGTGCGATTTTGCGTTGTTAATTTTATGTCCAACACATCTTCAACTTGACATAATTAATACGAAAATTAATTATTCGGAGGCCTCAACGAAGGAATTTGGCTGAAATCCCGTGATCCAGGGTATGTTCCTCGAGTCCAATTTCTGGGGCCGTTTCCAATCAACCTTCCACGTTTCAGCCCATTTCTACACCGTCGCGACAAATGACGAAATTGCCCCTAGTGCGATTTTGCGTTATTAATTTTCTATCCAACACTTCTTCAACCTGACATAATTAAAACGGAATTTAATTATTCGGAGGCCTAAACGAAGGAGTTTGGCAAAAATCTCTTGATCCCGAGTCTGTGCTCGGAGTCCAATTTCTCGGGCCATTTCCAATTAACCTGTCAAATTTCGGCCCATTACGACACCGTCGCGACAAATGACAAAATTGCCCCTGGTGTGGTTTTTCTTTGTTAATTTTCTGTCCAACACATCTTCAACCTGACATAATTAATACGGAAAATAATTATTCAGAGGCCTAAACGAAGGAATTTAGCTAAAATCTCGTGACTCCGGGTCTGTACCCCGACTCCAATTTCTCGGGCTGTTTCCAATCAACCTGCCAAATTTCGGTCCATTCCGACACCATCGCGACGAATGACGAAATTGCTCCTGGTGCGGTTTTACGTTGTTAATTTTCTGTCCAACACTTCTTCAACCTGCCATAATTAATACAGAAATTAATTATTCATTGGCCAAAACGAAGGAATTTAGCTAAAATCCCGGGCCTGTGCGCCGTCTCCAATTTCTGGGGCCGTTTCCAATCAACTTGCCAAATTTCGGCCCATACTGACACCGTCGTAACAAATGACGAAATTGTCCCTGGTGCAGTTTTTCTTTGTTAATTTTCTATCTATCACATCTTCAACCTGACATAATTAATACGAAAATTAATTATTCGGAGGCCTAAACGAAGGAATTTAGCTAAAATCTCGTGATCCCGGCTTTGTGCCCCTGCTCCAATTTCTGGGCCGTTTCCAATCAACCTACCAAATTTTGGCCCATTCCAACCCATCGCAACAAATGACGAAATTGCCCCTAGTGCGGTTTTTTTTGTTAATTTTTTGTCCAACACTTCTTCAACCTGACATAATTAATACAGAAGTTAATTATTCGGAGGCCTAAACGAACGAATTGGGCTGAAATCCCGTGATCCCGGGTCTGTGCCCGACTCCAATTTTTGGGCCGTTTCCAATCAACCAGCCAAATTTTGGCCCATTCCGACACCGTCGCTACAAATGACAAAATTGCCCCTGGTACGATTTTGCGTTGTTGATTTTCTGTCCAACACATCTTCAACTTGACATAATTAATGCGGAAATTAATCATTCGGAGGCCTAATAGAAGGAATTTGGTTAAAATACCGTGATCCCGGGTCTGTGCCCCGAGTCCAATTTCTGGGGCCATTTCCAATCAGCCTGCCAAATTTCGGGCTATTCCGACACCGTTGCGACAAATGATGAAATTGCACCAGGTGCGATTTCGTGTTGTTACTTTTCTGTCCAACACTTCTTCAACCTGATTAATTATTCGGAGGCCTAAACGAAGGAATTTGGCTAAAATCCCGTGATCCCGGGTCTATGCCCCGACTACAATTTCTGGGGCCGTTTCTAATCAACCTGCCAAACTTCGGCCATTCCGACAGAGTCGCAACAAATGACGTAATTACCCAAGGTGCATTTTGCGTTGTTAATTTTATGTCCAATACATCTTCAACATGACATAATTAATCCGAAAATTAATTATTCGGAGGCCTAAACGAAGGAATTTGGCTAAAATCCCGTGATCCCGGGTCTGTGCCCCGACTCCAATTTCTTGGGCCGTTTCCAATCAAACTTCCAAATTTCGGCCCATTACGACACCGTCGCGACAAATGACGAAATAGCCCGGGTGCGGTTTTTCTTTGTTAATTTTCTGTCCAACACATCTTCAACCAGACATAATTAATGCGAAAATTAATTATTCAAAGGCCTAAACGAAGGAATTTAGCTAAAATCCCGTGATCCCGGGTCTGTGCCCCGATTCCAATTTCTCGAGCCGTTTCAAATCATCCTGAGGCCTAAACGAAGGAATTTGGCTAAAATCCCATGATCCTGGGTCTGTGCCCCGACTCCAATTTCTTGGGCCGATTCCAATCAAACTTCCAAATTTCGGCCCATTACGACACCGTCGCGACAAATGACGAAATAGCCCGGGTGCGGTTTTTCTTTGTTAATTTTCTGTCCAACACATCTTCAACCAGACATAATTAATGCGAAAATTAATTATTCAAAGGCCTAAACGAAGGAATTTAGCTAAAATCCCGTGATTCCGGGTCTGTGCCCCGATTCCAATTTCTCGAGCCGTTTCAAATCATCCTGCCAAATTTTGGCCCATTTCGACGTCGTCGCGACAAATGACGAAATTGCCCCTAGTGCGATTTTTCTTTGTTAATTTTCTGTCCAACACTTCTTCAACCTGACATAATTAATCCGGAAATTAATTATTTGGAGGCGTAAACGAAGGATATTGGCTAAAATCCTGTGATCCCGGGTCTGTGCCCCGACTCCAATTTTTGGGGCCATTTCCAATCAACTTGCCAAATTTTGGCCCATTCCGACACCGTCGCGAGCAATGACGAAATTCCCCCTGGTGCGATTTTTCTTTGTTAATTTTACGTCCAACACATCTTCAGCCTTACATAATTAATACGGAAATTAATTATTCGGAGGCCTAAACAAAGGAATTTGGCTAAAATCCGAAGACCCCGATTCTGTGCCTCGACTCGAATTTCTCGGGCCGTTTCCAATCAACTTGCCAAATTTCGGTAAATTTCGACATCGTCGCGACAAATGACGAAATTGCGCTAGGTGCGGTTTTTCTTTGTTAATTTTCTGTCCAACACATCTTCAACCTGATTTAATTAATACGGAAATTAATTATTCGGAGGCCTAAACGACAGAATTTGGCTAAAATCCCAAGACCCCGGGTCTGTGCCTCAACTTGAATTTCTCAGGTCGTTTCCAATCAACCTGCCAAACTTCGGTAAATTTCGACATCGCCCCGACAAATGACGAAATTTCCCCGGGTGCGATTTTTCTATGTTAATTTTTAGTCCAACACATCTTCGACCTGACATAATTAATACGGAAATTAATTATTCGGAGGCCTAAACAAAGAAATTTGGCTAAAATCCCGTGATCCCGTGTTTGGGCCCCGAGTCCAATTTCTGGGTCGTTTCTAATCAACCAGCCAAATTTTAGCCCATTCCGACACCGTCACGACAAATGACAAAATTGCCCCTGGTGAGGTTTTCTTTCTTAATTTTCTGTCGAACACTTCTTCAACCTTACATAATTAATACGAAAATTAATTATTCAGAGGCCTAGATGAAAAAATTTGGCTAAAATCCCGTGATCCCGTGTCTGTGCCCCAAGTCCAATTTCTGGGGCCGTTTCCAATCGACCTGCCAAATTTCGGCCCATTCCGACAACGTCGCGACCAATGACGAAATTGCCCCTAGTGCGGTTCTCTTTCTTAATTTTCTGTCCGACACTTCTTCAACCTGACATAATTAATACGAAAATTAATTTTTCAGAGGCCTAAATGAAGGAATTTGGCTAAAATCTCGTGATCCCGGGTCTATGCTCCGACCCCAATTTCTGGGGCCGTTTCCAATCAACCTGCCAAATTTCGGCCCATTTTGACAACGTCACAACAAATCGCGAAATTACCCCAGGTGCAATTTTTCTTCGAAGGCCTAAATGAAGGAATTTGGCTAAAATCCCGTGATCTCGGGTCTGTGCCCCGACTCCAATTTCTAGGGTCATTTCCAATCAATCTGCCAAATTTCGGCCCAGTCCAACACCGTTGCGACAAATGAAAAAATATCAATCGTGCGATTTTTCTTTGTTAATTTTCTGTCTAAGACATCTTCAACCTGACATAATTAATATGAAAATTAATTATTCGGAGGCCTAAACGAAGGAATTTGGCTAAAATCCCTTGATCCCGAGTCTGTGCCCCGAGTCCAATTTCTGGGGCCGTTTCAAATCAACCTGCCAAATTTCGACCAATTCCGACACCGTCGCGACAAATGACAAAATTCCCCCCATTGTGGTTTTGTATTGTTAATTCTCTGTCTAACACTTCTTCAACTTGACATAATTAATACGAAAAATAATTATTCGGAGGCCTAAACGACGAAATTTGGCTAAAATCCCGTGATCCCGGGTCTGTGCCCCGAGTCCTATTTCTGGGGCCATTTCAAATCAACCTGCCAAATTTCAACCCATTCCGACACTGTCGTGACAAATGATGAATTTGCCCCCGGTGCGATTTTGTGTTGTTAATTTTCTATCCAACACATCTTCAACCTGACATAATTAATACGGAAATTAATTATTCGAAGGCCTAAACGAAGGGATTTGGCTAAAATCCCGTGATCCTGGGTCTGTGCCCCGACTCAAATTTTTGGAGCCGTTTCCAATCAACTTGCCAAATTTCGGTCCATTTCGACACCCTGGCGACAAGTGACAAAATTGCACCTGGTCTGATTTTACTTTATTAATTTTATGTCCAACACTTCTTCAGCCTAACATAATTTATACGAAAATTAATTATTTTGAGGCCTAAACGAAGGAATTTGGCTAAAATCTCGTGATCCCAGGTCTGTGCCCAGAGTCCAATTTCTGGGGCCGTTCCCAATCAACCTGCCAAATTTCGGCCCATTTCGACACCATCGCGACAAATGACGAAATTGCCCCTGGTGCGATTTTTCTTTGTTAATTTTCTGTCCAACACATCTTCAACCTGACATAATTAATAATTAATTATTCGGCAGCCTGAACGAAAGAATTTGGCTAAAATCCCGTGATCTCGGGTCTGTACCCTGAGTCCAATTTTTGGGGCCGTTTCCAATCAACCGGTCAAATTTCGGCCCATTTCGACACCGTCGCGACAAATGATGAAATTGCCCCTGGTACGATTTTTCTTTGTTAATTTTCTGTCCAACACTTCTTCAACCTGATATAATTAATACGAAAATTAATTATTCGGAGGCGTAAACCAAGGAATTTGGCTAAAATCCTGTGATCTCGGGTCTGTGCCCCGATTCCAATTTTCGGGGCCGTTTCCAATCAACCAGCCAAAATTCGGCCCATTCCGACACCGTGGCGACAAATGACGAAAATGCACTTGGTGCGATTTTTCTTTGTTAATTTTCTGTCCAACACATCTTCAACCTGACATAATTAATATGGAAATTAATTATTCTGTGGCCTCAGCGAAGGAATTTGGCTAAAATCCCGTGATCCCGGGTCTGTACCCCGAGTCCAATTTCTGGATCCGTCTTCAATCAACCTGCCAAATTTTTGCCAATTTTGACACCGTCGCGACAAATGACGAAATTGTCCTTGGTTCGATTTTGCGTTGTTAATTTTCTATCCAACACTTCTTGAACCTGACATAATTAATATGAAAAATAATTATTCGGAGGCCTAAACGAAGGAATTTGGCTAAAATCCCGTGTTACGGGTCTGCGCCCCGACTCCAATTTCTGGGGCCGATTCCAATCAACCTGTGAAATTTCGGCCCATTCCGACACCGTTGCGAGAAATGAAAAAATTGCCCCTGGTGCGGTTTTGAGTTATTAATTTTCTGTCCAACACATATTCAACCTGACATAATTAAGATCTAAATTAATTATTCAGAGGCCTAAACGATGGAATTTGGCTAAAATCCCGTGATCCCGGGTCTGTGCCCCGAGTCCAATTTCTGGTGCCGTTTCCAATCAACCTACCAAATTTCGGTCCATTCCGACACCGTCGTGACAAGTGACGAAATTGCCCCTAGTGCGGTTTTGCATTGTTATCTGTCTAACACTTCTTCAACCCGACATAATTATTATGAAAATTAATTATACGGAGGCCTAAACGATGGAATTTGGCTAAAATCCCGTGATTCCTGGTCTGTGCCTCAATTCCATTTTCTGGGGCCATTTCCCATCAACCTGCCAAATTTCGGCCTATTCCGACACCATCGCCACAAATGACGAAATTGCCCCTGGTGCGATTTTTTCTTTGTTAATTTTCTGTCCATCACATCTTCAACTTGACATAATTAATATGGAAACTAATTAATAGGAGGCCTAAATGAGGGAATTTAGACAAAATCCCGTGATCCCGGGTCTGTGCCTCAACTCCAATTTCTGGGGGCATTTCCAATCAACCTGCCAAATTTCAGCCCATTCCGACACCGTCGCGACAACTGATGAAATTGCCCCTAGTGCGGCTTTTCTTTGTTAATTTTCTGTCCAACACTCCTTCATCCTGACATAATTAATACGAAAATTAATTATTCGGAGGCCTAAACGAGGGAATTCGGCTAAAATCCTGTGATCCCGCGTCTGTGCCCGGAGTCCAATTTCTGGGGCCGTTTCCTATCAACTTACCATATTTCGACCCATTCTGACACCGTCGCGACAAATGAAAAAATTGCTCCTAGTGTGGTTTTGCGTTGTTAATTTTCTGTCCAACACATCTTCAACCTTACATAATTAATACGAAAATTAATTATTTGGAGGCCTAAAAGAAGGAATTTGGCTAAAATTCCGTGATCCCGAGTCTGTGCCCCGAATCCAATTTCTAGGGCCGTCTCCAATCCACCTGCGAAATTTCGGCCCATTTCGACACCGTCACATCAAATGACAAAATTGCACCTGGTGCGATTTTTTTTGTTAATTTTCCGTCCAACACTTCTTCAGCCTGACATAATTAATACGGAAATTAATTATTCGGAGGCCTAAACGAAAGAATTTGGCTTAAATCCCGTGATCCCGCATCCCTGCCCTGACTCCAATTTCTGGGGCCGTTACCAATCTACTTGCCAAATTTTGGCCCATTCCGACACCGTCGCGACAAATGACGAAATTGTCCCTGGCGCGATTTTTCTTTGTTAATTTTGTGTCCAACACTTCTTCAACCTAACACCATTAATATGGAAATTAATTATTCGGAGGCCAAAACGAGGGAATTTGGCAAAAATTCCGTGATACTGGGTTTGTGCCTCGACTCCAATTTCTGGGGCCGTTTCCAATCAACCTGCGAATTTTCGGCCCATTCTGATACTGTCTCGACAAATGACGAAATTGCCCCCTGTACGGTTTTTCTTTGTCAATTTTCTGTCCATCAACTCTTCAACCTGACATAATTATTACAGAAATTAATAATTCGAAGCCTAAACGAAGGAATTTAGCTAAAATCCCGTGAACCAGGGTCTGTGCCCCGAGTCCAATTTCTCGGCACATTTCCAATCAACCTGCCAAATTTCGGCCCATTTCGACACCGTCACGACAAATAACGAGATTGCCCCTGGTGTGGCTTTTCTTTGTTAATTTTCTGTCCAACACTTCTTCAACCTGACATAATTAATACAGAAATTAATTATTCGGAGGCCTAAATGAAGGAATTTGGCTAAAATCCCGTGATCTCGGGTCTGTGCCCCGACTCCAATTTCTGGGGCCGTTTCCAATCAACTTGCCTAATTTCGACCCATTCCGACACTGTTACGAGAAATGACAAAATTGCCCCAGGTGTGATTTTGCGTTGTTAATTTTCTGTCCAACACATCTTCAACCTGACATAATTAATACGGAAATTAATTATTCGGAGGCCTAAACGAAGGAATTTGGCTAAAATCCCGTAATCCCGGGTCTGTGTGCCAAGTCAAATTTTTGGGACCTTTTCCAATCAACCTACCAAATTTTGGCCCATTCCGACACCGTCGTGATAAATGACGAAATTGCCCCTGGTACGATTTTGCGTTCTTAATTTTCTGTCCAACACTTTTTCAACCTGACATAATTAATACGAAAATTAATTATTTGGAGGCCTAAATGAAGGAATTTGGCTAAAATCCCGTGAGCCCGAGTCTGTGCCTTGACTCCAATTTCTGGGGCCATTTCGAATCAACCTGCCAAATTTCGGCCCATTCCGACACCGTCGCGGCAAATGAAGAAATTGCCCCTGGTGCGGTTTTTCTTTGTTAATTTTTTGTCCAACACTTCTTCAACCTGACATAATTAATACGAAAATTAATTATTCAGAGGCCTAAACACAGGAATTTGGCTAAAATCCTGTGATCCCAGATCTCTGCCCCGACTCCAATTTCTGGGACCGTTTCCAATCAACCTGCCAAATTTCGGCCCATTCCGACACCATCGCGGAAAATGACAAAATTGCCTTTGGTGTGGTTTTGCTTTGTCAATTTTCTGTCCAACACATCTTCAACCTGACATAATTAATACGAAAATTAATTATTCGGAGGCCAAAACGAAGGAATTTCGGAAAAATCCCGTGATCCCGGGTCTGCGCCCTGAGTCCAATTTCTGAGGCCATTTTCAATCAACCTGCCAAATTTCTGCCCATTCCAACATCGTCACAACAAATGACGAAATTGCCCCTGGTGCAGTTTTGCTTAGGTAATTTTCTGTCCAACACTTCTTCAGCCTGACATAATTAACACGAAAATTAAATGTTCGGAGGCCTAAACAAAGGAATTTGGCTAAAATCCCGTGATCCCGGGTCTGTGCTCCGACTCCAATTCCTTGAGCCATTTCCAATCAACCTACCAAATTTCGAACCATTCCGACACAGTAGCGACAAATTACCAAATTGACCCTGGTGCGGTTTTTCTTTTTTAATTTTCTACCAACACTTCTTCAACCTGACATAATTAATACGGAAATTAATTATTCGAAGGCCTAAATGAAAGAATTTGGCTAAAATTCCGTGATCCCGATTCTATGCCCCGACTCCAATTTCTTGGACCGTTTCCAATCAACCTGGCAAATTTTGGTGCATTTCGACGCCGTTGCGAGAAATGACGAAATTGCCCCTGGTGCGGTTTTTCTTTGTTAATTTTGTGTCCAACACATCTTCAACCTAACATAATTAATACGAAAATTAATTATTCGGAGGCCTAAACGAAGGAATTTGGCTAAAATCCCGTGATCCCGAATCTATGCCCCGAGTCCAATTTCTGGGGCCGTTTCCAATCAACCTGCCAAATTTCGGCCCACTCCGACACCGTCGCGATAAATGACGAAAGTGCCACGGGTTCAGTTTTGCATTTTTTATTTTCTGTCCAACACTTCTTCAACCTGACATAATTAATATGGAAATTAATTATTCGGAGGCTTAAACGAAAGAATTTGGCTAAAATCCCGTGATCCGGGTCTGTGCCTCGACTCCAATTTTTGAGGCCATTTCCAATCAGCCTGCTAAATTTCGGCCCATTCCGACACCGTAGCGACAAATGATGAAATTGCCCCTGGTGCGGTTTTTCTTTGTTAAATTTTTTTTATAACACTTCTTCAACCTGACATAATTAATACGAAAATTAATTATTCGAAGGCCTAAACGAAGGAATTTGGTGAAAATCTTGTGATCCTAGGTCTCTGCCCCGACTCCAATTTCTGGGGCCGTTTCCAATCAACTTGCCAAATTTCGACCCATTCCGACACCGTCGTGACAAATGACAAAATTGCCCCTGATGCGGTTGTGCGTTGTAAATTTTCTGTCCACTACATCTTCAACCTGACATAATTAATACGAAAATTAATTATTCGGAGGCCAACAGGAAGGAATTTGGCAAAAATCCCGTGATCCCGAGTCAGTGGCTTGAGTCCAATTTCTGGGGCCGTTTTCAATCAACCTACCAAAATTCTGCCCATTCCGACACCGCCGCGACAAATGACTAAATTGCCCCTGGTGCAGTTTTGCTTAGTTAATTTTCTGTCCAACACTTCTTCAGCCTGACATAATTAATACGAAAATTAATTATTTGGAGGCCTAAACGAAGGAATTTGGCTAAAATCCCATGATCCCAGGTCTGTGCCCCGACTTAAATTCCTCGGGCCATTTCCAATCAACCTACCAAATTTCGAACCATTCCGACATAGTAGCGACAAATGACAAAATTGAACCTGGTGCGATTTTTCATTTTTAATTTTATGTCCAACACTTCTTCAACCTGACATAATTAATACGAAAATTAATTATTCGAAGGCCTAAATGAAAGAATTTGCCTAAAATCCCGTGATCCCGGGTCTATGCCCCGACTCCAATTTCTTGGACCGTTTCCAATCAACCTGGCAAATTTCTGCGCATTTCGACACCATCGCGAGAAATTACGAAATTGCCCCTGGTTCGATTTTTCTTTGTTAATTTTGTGTCCAACACATCTTCAACCTGACATAATTAATACGAAAATTAATTATTCGGAGGCCTAAACGAATGAAATTGGCTAAAATCCCGTGATCCCAAGTCTATGCCTCGAGTCCAATTTCTGGGGCCGTTTCCAATCAACCTGCCACATTTCGGCCCATTTCGACACCGTCGCGATAAATGACAAAATTGCCCCTGGTGCAGTTTTGCGTTTTTAATTTTCTGTCCAACACTTCTTCATCCTGATATAATTAATACGAAAATTACTTATTCGGATTCTTAAATGAAGGAATTTGGCTAAAATCCCGTGATACCGATTCTATTCCTCGACTCCAATTTCTGGGGCCGTTTCCAATCAGCCTGCCAAATTTTGGCCTATTCCGACACCGTCGCGACAAATGACGAAATTGCCCCTGGTGCGGTTTTTCTTTGTTAATTTTCTGTCCATCACATCTTCAACCTAACATAATTAATACGAAAATTAATAATTCGAAGCCTAGATGAAGGAATTAAGCTAAAATCCCGTGATCTCGGGTCTGTGCCCCGACCCCAATTTCTCGGGCCGTTTCCAATCAACCTTCCAAATTTTGGCCCATTCCGACACCGTTGTGACAAATGATGAAATTGCCCCTGGTGCGGTGTTTCTTTGTTAATTTTCTATCCAACACTTCTTCAACCTGACATAATTAATATGGAAATTAATTATTCGGAGGCCTAAACGAAGGAATTTGGCTAAAATCCTGTGATCCCGGGTTTGTGCCCCGTCTCCAATTTCTCGGGCCGTTTCCAAAAAACCTACCAAATTTCATCCCATTTCGACATCGTCACGACATATGACAAAATTGCCCCTGGTGCGGTTTTTCATTGTTAATTTTCTGTCCAACACATCTTCAACCTAACATAATTAATACAAAAATTAATTATTTGGAGGCCTAAACGAAGGAATTTGGCTAAAATCCCATGATCCCTGGTCTGTGCCTCGAGTCCAATTTCTGAGGCAGTTTCCAATCAACCTGCCAAATTTCGACCCATTCCGAAACCGTTGCGACAAATGACGAAATTCGCCCCGGCGCGATTTTGCGTTGTTAATTTTCTGTCCATTACATCTTCAACCTGACATAATTAATACGGAAATTAATTAATCGGAGGCCTAAACGAGGAAATTTAGCTAAAATCCCGTGATCCTGGGTCCGTGCCCCGACTCCAATTTCTGGGGCCATTTCCAATTAACTTCCCAAATTTCAGCCCATTTCGACACTGTCGTAACAACTGACGAAATTGCCCCTGGTGCGATTTTTCTTTGTTAATTTTCTGTCCAACACTTTCTTCAACCTGACATAACTTGTACGAAAATTAGTTATTCGGATGCCTAAATGAAGGAATTTGGGTAAAATCCCGAGATCCCGCGTCTGTGCCCTGAGTCCAATTTCTAGGGCTGTTTCCATTCAACCTGCCAAATTTCGACCCATTCCGACACCGTCGCGACAAATGAAAAAATTGCCCCTGGTGTGGTTTTGCATCGTTAATTTAATGTCCGACACATCTTCAACCTAACATAATTAATACGAAAATTAATTATTCAGAGGCGTAAACAAAGGAATTTGGCTAAAATCCTATGATCCCGGGTCTGTGCCCCGACTCCAATTTCTTGGGACGTTTCCAATCCCCCTGCCAAACTTCGGCCCTTTCCGACAAAGTCGCGACAAACGACGAAATTGACCACGGTGAGGTTTTTCTTTTTTAATTTTCTGTCCAACACTTCTTCAACCGGACATAATTAATAGGAAAATTAATTATTCGGAGGCCTAAACGAAGGAATTTGGCTAAAATCCCGTGATCCCGGGTCTATGCCCCGAATCCAATTTCTGGGGCCGTTTCCAATCTACCTGCCAAACTTTGGCCCATTTCGACACCGTCACGACAATTGACAAAATTGCCCATGGTGCGATTTTGCGTTGTTAATTTTTTGTCCAACACATCTTCAACCTGACATAATTAATACGAAAATTAATTATGTGGAGGCTTAAACGAGGGAATTCGGCTAAAATCCCATGATGCTGGGTCTGTGGCCCGACACCAATTTTGGGGGCCGTTTCCAGTCAACCTGCCAAATTTTTGCCCATTCCGACACCGTCGCGAAAAATGACGAAATTGTCCCTGGTGCGGTTTTGCGTTGTTAATTTTTTGTCCAACACTTCTTCAACCTGACGAAATTAATACGGAAATTAATTATTCGGAGACCTAAATGAAGGAATTTGTCTAAAATCCTGTGATCCCAGGTCTGTGCACCGAGTCCAATTTCTGGGACCGTTTCCAATCAACCTACCAAATTTCGGCCCATTCCGACACCGTCGTGACAAATTACGAAATTGCCCTTGTGCGGTTTTG
Source organism: Olea europaea var. sylvestris (assembly GCF_002742605.1). NCBI lineage: Eukaryota > Viridiplantae > Streptophyta > Magnoliopsida > Lamiales > Oleaceae > Olea > Olea europaea. Next base: position 24,699 of record NW_019228768.1, read on the forward strand.
CATTGTTAATTTTCTGTCCAACACTTCTTCAACCTGACATAATCAATACGAAAATTAATTATTCGGAGGCCTAAATGAAGGAATTTGGCTAAAATCCCGTGATCCCGGGTGTGTGTCCCAACTCCAATTCTCAAGCCGTTTCTAATCAACCCGCCAAATTTCGGCCCCTTCTGACACAGTCGCGATAAATGACGAAATTGACCCTGGCGCGATTTTTCTTTTTTAATTTTCTGCCCAGCACTTCTTCAACAGGACATAACTAATACGAAAATTAATTATTCGGAATCCTAAATGAAGGAATTTGGCTAAAATCCCGTGATCCCGGGTCTATGCCCCGACACCAATTTCTGCGACCGTTTCCAATCAACCTGCTAAATTTCAGCGCATTTCAACACCGTCGCGAGAAATGATGAAATTACCCCTGGTGTGGTTTTTCTTTGCTAATTTTTGGCCCAACACATCCTCAACTTGACATAATTAGAACGGAAATTAATTATTCAGAGAACTAAACGAAGGAATTTGGCTAAATCCCGTGATCCCGAGTCTGTGCCCCGAGTCTTATTTCTGCGGCCATTTTCAATCAACCTGCGAAATTGCCGCCCATTCCAACACCGTCGCAGCAAATGATGAAATTGCCCCTGGTGCGGTTTTGCGTTGTTAATTTTCTGTCCAACACTTCTTCAGCCTGACATAATTAATACGAAAATTAATTATTCGGAGGCCTAAACGAAGGAATTTAGCTAAAATCCTGTGATCCCGGGTCTGTGCCCCGAGTCCAATTTCTGGGGCCATTTTCAATCAACCAGCCAAATTTCTGCCCATTCCGACACCGTCGCAACAAATGACGAAATTGCCTCTGGTGCGATTTTCCTTTGTTAATTTTCTGTCCAACACTTCTTCAGCCTGACATAATTAATACGAAAATTAGTTATTCAGAGGCCTAAATGAAGGAATTTGGCTAAAATCCCCTGATCCTGGGTCTATGCCCCGACTCCAATTCTCGAGCCATTTCCAATCAGCCTGCCAGATTTTAGCCCATTCCGACACAGTCGCGACAAATGACAAAACTGACCATGGTGCGGTTTTTCTTTTTTTATTTTCTATCCGACACTTCTTCAACCTTACATAACTAATACGGAAATTAATTATTTGGAGGCCTAAACGAAAGAATTTCGCTAAAATCCCGTGATCCCGGGCCAATGCCCCGACTCCAATTTCTAGGGCCTTTTCCAATCAACCTGCCAAATTTCGGCCCATTTCGACACCGTAGGGAGAAATGACGAAATTACCCCTGGTGCAGTTTTTCTTTGTTAATTTTCTATCCAACACATCATCAACCTGACATAATTAATACAGAAATTAATTATTCGGNTTCAACCTGACATAATTAATACGGAAATTAATTATTCGGAGGCCTAAACGAAGGAATTTGGCTAAAATCCTGTGATCCCGGGTATGTGCGCCGAGTCCAATTTCTGGGACCGTTTCCAATCAACCTGCTAAATTTCAGCCCATTCCGACACCGTCACGACAAATGGTGAAATTGCCCCAGGTGCAATTTTTCTTTGTTAATTTTCTGTACAACACCACTTCAGCCTGACATAATTAATACGAAAATTAATTATTCGGAGGCCTAAACGAAGGAATTTGGCTAAAATCTCGTGATCTCGGCCTTGTGCCCAGATTCCAATTTCTGGGGTCGTTTCCAATCAACCTGGAAAATTTCTGCCCATTTCGACGCCGTCACGACAAATGACTAAATTGCCTCTGGTGCGATTTTGCGTTGTTAATTTTCTGTCCAACACTTCTTCAGCCTGACATAACAAATACACAAATTAATTATTCGGAGGCCCTAACAAAGGAATTTGGCTAAAATCTGGTGATCCCGAGTCTGTGCCCCGACTCCAATTTCTCGGGCCGTTTCCAATCAACCTGCCAAATTTCAGCCCATTCCGACATCGTCGTGACAAATGACGAAATTGCCCTTGGTGTGGCTTTTCTTTGTTAATTTTCTGTCCAACTCTTCTTCAACCTGACATAATTAATACGAAAATTAATTATTCGGAGGCCTAAACGAAGGAATTTGGCTAAAATCCCGTGATCCCGGGTCTGTGCCCCGACTCCAATTTCTGGGACCGTTTCCAATCAACCTGCCAAATTTCAGCCCATTCCGACATCGTCGTGACAAATGACGAAATTGCCCTTGGTGTGGCTTTTCTTTGTTAATTTTCTGTCCAACACTTCTTCAACCTGACATAATTAATACGAAAATTAATTATTCGGAGGCCTAAACGAAGGAATTCGGCTAAAGTCCCGTGATCCCGGGTCTGTGCCTCGACTCCAATTTCTAGGGCCATTTCCAATCAACCTGCCAAATTTCGGCCCATTCCGACACCGTCGCGACAAATGATGAAATTGCCCATGGTGCGGTTTTGCGTTGTTAATTTTCTGTCCAACACATCTTCAACCTGACATAATTAATACGAAAATTAATTATTCGGAGGCCAAAACGAAGGAATTTGGCGAAAATCCTGCGATCCCGGGTCTGTGCCCTGAGTCCAATTTCTGGGGCAACCTACCAAATTTCTGCCAATCCCGACAAGTCGCGACAAATGATGAAATTGCCTCTAGTGCTGTTTTGCTTAGGTAATTTTCTGTCCAACACTTCTTCAGCCTGAAATAATTAATACGAAAATTAATTATTCGGAGGCCTAAACGAAGGAATTCGGCTAAAATCCCGTTATCCCGGGTCTGTGCCTCGACTCCAATTCCTCGGGTCGTTTCCAATCAACCTACCAAATTTTGAACCATTTTGACGCAGGAGCGACAAATGACGAAATTGACCCTGGTGCGATTTTTCTTTTTTAATTTTCTGTCCAACACTTCTTCAACTTGACATAATTAATACGAAAATTAATTATTCGAAGGCGTAAACGAAAGAACTTGGCTAAAATCCCGTGATTCCGGGTCTATGCCCCGACTCCAATTTCTTGGACCGTTTCCAATCAAGCTGCCAAATTTCGGCGCGTCTTGACACCGTCGCGAGAAATGACAAAATTGCCCCTGGTGCGATTTTTCTTTGTTAATTTTGTGTCCAACACATCTTCAACCTGACATAAATAATACGAAAAATAATTATTCGGAGGCCTAGATGAAGGAATTTTGCTAAAATTCTGTGATCCCAAGTCTGTGCCCCTTGTCCAATTTCTGGGGCCGTTTCCAATCAACCTACCAAATTTCAGCCCATTCCGACACCGTCGCGATAAATGACGAAATGGCCCCTGATGCGGTTTTGCGTTTTTAATTTTCTGTCCAACACTTCTTCAACCTGACATAATTAATACGAAAATTAATTATTCAGAGGCTTAAACAAAAGAATTTGGCTAAAATCCTGGGATCCCGGGTCTGTGCCTCGACTCCAATTTCTGGGGCCATTTCCAATCAACCTGCCAAATTTCGGCCCATTCCGGCACCGTCGCGACAAATGATGAAATTGCCCCTGGTGCGGTTTTTCTTTGTTAATTTTTTTCCAACACTTCTTCAACCTGATATGATTAATACGAAAATTAATTATTCGTAGGCCTAAACGAAGGAATTTGGCAAAAATCTTGTGATCCCGGGTCTCTGCCCCGACTCCAATTTCTGGGGTCGTTTCCAATTAACCTTCCAAATTTTGGCCCATTCCGACAACGTCGCAACAAATGACGAAATTGCCCTTGGTGCGGTTTTGCGTTGTTAATTTTCTGTCCAACACATCAAACCTAACATAATTAATACGAAAATTAATTATTCGGACGCCAAAACGAAGGAATTGGGCAAAAATCCCATGATCCTGGGTCAGTGGCCTGAGTCCAATTTCTGGGGCCGTTTTCAATAAACCTGCCAAATTTTTGCCCATTCCGACACCGTCGCGACAAATGACTAAATTGCCCCTAGTGCGGTTTTGCTTAGATAATTTTCTGTCCAAATCTTATTAAGCCTGACATAATTAATACGAAAATTAATTATTCGGAGGCCTAAACGAAGAAATTTGGCTAAAATCCCGTGATCTCGGGTCTATGCCCGGACTCCAATTCCTCGAGCCATTTCCAATCAACCTACCAAATTTCGAACCATTCCGACACAGTAGCGACAAATGACGAAATTGACCCTGGTACGGTTTTTCTTTTTTAATTTTCTGTCCAACACTTCTTCAACCTGACATAATTAATAAGAAAATTAATTATTTGAAGGCCTAAATGAAAGAATTTGGAATCCCATGATCCCGGGTCTATGCCCCGACTCCAATCTCTTGGATCGATTCCAATCAACCTGTTAAATTTCGGCGCATTTCGACACCGTCGTGAGAAATGACGAAATTCCCCCTGGTGCGATTTTTCTTTGTTAATTTTGTGTCCAACACATCTTGAACCTGACATAATTAATACGAAAATTAATTATTTGGAGGCCAAAACGAAGGAATTTGGCTAAAATCCCGTGATCTCGACTCTGTGCCCCGAGTCCAATTTCTGGGGTCGTTTCCAATAAACCTGCCAAATTTCGGCCCATTCCGACACCGTCGCAATAAATGACAAAATTGCCCATGGTGCGGTTTTGCGTTTTTAATTTTCTGTCCAACACTTCTTCAACCTAACATAATTAATATGGAAACTAATTATTCGGAGGCTTAAATGAAGAAATTTGGCTAAAATCTCGTGATACCGGGTCCGTTCCTCGACTCCAATTTCTGGGGCCGTTTCCAATCAACCAGCCAATTTTCGGCCCATTCCGACACCGTCGCGACAAATGATGAAATTGCCCTGGGTGGGATTTTTCTTTGTTAATTTTCTGTCCATCACATCTTCAACCTGACATAATTAATACGAAAATTAATAATTCGAAGCCTAGACGAAGGAATTTACCTAAAATCTCGTGATCCCGGGTCTGTGACTCGACTCGAATTTCTGGGGCCGTTTCCAATCAACCTGCCAATTTTCGGCCCCTTCCGACACCGTCGCGACAAATGACGAAATTGCCCCCGGTGTGATTTTTCTTTATTAATTTTTTGTCCATCACATCTTCAACCCGACATAATTAATACGGAAATTAATAATTCGAAGCCTAAACGAAGGAATATCGATAAAATCCCGTGATCTCGGGTCTGTGCCTCGACTCCAATTTCTGGGGCCATTTCCAATCAACCTGCCAAATTTCGGCCTATTCCGACACCGTCGCCATAAATGACGAAATTGCCCCTTGTGCGATTTTTCTTAGTTAATTTTTTGTCCATCACATCTTCAACCTGACATAATTAATACGGAATTTAATTATTCGGAGGCCTAAACGAGGGAATTTAGCTAAAATCTCGTGATCCCGGGTCTATGCCCCGACTCCAATTTGTGGGGCCGTTTCCAATCAAATTGCCAAATTTCAGCCCATTCCAACACCGTCGCGACAACGGACGAAATTGCCCCTGGTGCGATTTTTCTTTGTTAATTTTCTGTCCCACACTTCTTCAACCTGACATAACTTATACGAAAATTAATTATTCGGAGGCCTAAACGAAGGAATTTGGGTAAAATCCGCGTCTGTGCCCTGAGTCCAATTTCTAGGGCTGTTTCCAATCAACATGCCAAAATTCGACCCATTCCGACACCGTCGCGACAAATGAAAAAATTGCCCCTGGTGCGGTTTTACGTTGTTAATTTTCTGTCCGACACATCTTCAACCTGACATAATTAATACGAAAATTAATTGGTCGGAGGCCAAAATAAAGGAATCTGGCTAAAATCCCGTGATCCCGGGTCTGTGCCCCGACTCCAATTTCTCGGGACATTTCCAATCAACCTGCCAAACTTCGGCCCTTTCCGACACAGTCGCGACAAACGACGAAATTGATCCTGGTGCGGTTTTTCTTTTTTAATTTTCTGTCCAACACTTCTTCAACCGGACATAATTAATACGAAAATTAATTATTCGGAGGCCTAAACGAAGGAATTTGGCTAATATCCAGAGATCCCGAGTCTATGCCCCGACTCCAATTTCTGGGGCCGTTTCCAATCTACCTGCCAAATTTTGGCTCGTTTCGACACAGTCGCGACAAATGACAAAATTGCCACTGGTGCGATTTTGCGTTGTTAATTTTTTGTCCAACAAATTTTCAACCTGACATAATTAATACAAAAATTAATTATTTGGAGGCTTAATTGAAGGAATTTGGCTAAAATCCCGTGATCCTGGGTTTGTGGCCCGACTCCAATTTCTGGGGCCGTTCCCAATCAACCTGCCCAATTTCTGCCCATTCCGACACCGTCGCGACAAATGGCGAAATTGCCCCTGGTGCAGTTTTGCGTTGTTAATTTTCTGTCCAACAATTCTTCAACCTGACAAAATAAATACGGAAATTAATTATTCGGAGACCTAAACGAAGGAATTTGGCTAAAATCCCGTGACCCCGGGTCTGTGCGCTGAGTCCAATTTCTAGGACCGTTTCCAATCAACCTGCCAAATTTTGGCCCCTTCCGATACAATCGCAACAAATGACGAAATTGACCTTGGTGCGGTTTTTCTTTTTTAATTTTCTGTCCAACACTTCTTCAACCTGACATAACTAATACGAAAAGTAATTATTCGGAAGCCTAAATGAAGGAATTTGGCTAAAATCCCATGATCCCGGGTTTATGCCCCGACTCCAATTTTTGGGATCATTTCCAATCAACCTGCCAAATTTCAGCGCATTTTGACACCGTCGCAAGAAATGACGAAATTGCCCATGGTGCGGTTTTTCTTTGCTAATTTTTGGCCCAACACATCTTCAACCTGACATAATTACAACGAAAATTAATTAATCGGAGAACTAAACGAAGGAATTTGGCTAAAATCTCGTGATCCCCAGTCCAATTTCTGCGGCCGTTTTCAATCAACCTCCAAAATTGCTGCACATTCCAACACCATCGTAGCAAATGATGAAATTACCCCTGGTGCGATTTTGCATTGTTAATTTTCTATCCAACACTTCTTCAGCCTGACATAATTAATTGGAAAATTGCTTATTCAGAGGCCTAAATGAAGGAATTTGGCTAAAATCCCCTGATCCCGGGTCTATGCCCCGACTCCAATTCTCGAGCCGTTTCCAATCAGCCTGCCAAATTTTAGCCCATTCCGACACAGTCGCGACAAATGACGAAATTGACCATGGTGCGGTTTTTCTTTTTTAATTTTCTATCCGACACTTCTTCAACCTTACATAACTAATACGGAAATTAATTATTTGGAGGCCTAAACGAAAGAATTTCGCTAAAATCCCGTAATCCCGGGTCAATGCCCCGACTCCAATTTCTAGGGCCTTTTCCAATCAACCTGCCAAATTTCGGCCCATTTCGACACCATAGGGAGAAATGACGAAATTGCCCCTGGTGCAGTTTTTCTTTGTTAATTTTCTATCCAACACATCATCAACCTGACATAATTAATACAGAAATAAATTATTCGGAGGCCTAAACAAAAGAATTTGGTTAAAATCCCGTGATCCCGAGTCTCTCCCCCGAGTCCAATTTCTGGGGCCGTTTCCAATAAACCTGCCAAATTTCGGCCCATTCTGACACCGTCGCGACAAATGACGAAATTGCACCTGGGGCGATTTTGTGTTGTTAATTTTCTGCCGAACACTTCTTCAACCTGACATAATTAATACGAAAATCAATTATTCGAAGGCTTAAATGAAGGAATTTGGCTAAAATTCCATGATACCGGGTCTGTGCCTCGACCCCAATTTCTGGGGCCGTTTCCAATGAACCTACCAATTTTCGGCCGATTCCGACACCTTCGCGGCAAATGACAAAATTGCCCCAGGTGTGGTTTTTCTTAGTTAATTTTCTGTCCATCACATCTTCAACATGACATAATTATTACGAAAATTAATAATTTGAAGCCTAAACGAAGGAATTTAGTTAAAATCCCGTGATCCCGACTCTGTGCCCCGAGTCCAATTTCTCACGCCGTTTCCAATCATCCTGCTAAATTTTAGCCCATTCCGACATTGTCCCGACAAATGACGAAATTGCCCCTGGTGCAGTTTTTCTTTGTTAATTTTCTGTCCAACACTTCTTCAACCTGACATAATTAATACGGAAATTAATTATTCGGAGGCCTAAACGAAGGAATTTGGCTAAAATTCTGTGATCCCGGGTATGTGCGCCGAGTCCAATTTCTGGGACCGTTTCCAATCAACCTGCTAAATTTCGGCCCATTCCGACACCGTCACGACAAATGATGAAATTGCCCCAGGTGCAATTTTTCTTTGTTAATTTTCTGTCCAACACCACTTCAGCCTGACATAATTAATACGAAAATTAATTATTCGGAGGCCTAAACGAAGGAATTTGGCTAAAATCTCGTGATCTCGGCCTTGTGCCCAGATTCCAATTTCTGGGGTCGTTTCCAATCAACCTGGAAAATTTCTGCCCATTTCGACGCCGTCACGACAAATGACTAAATTACCTCTGGTGCGGTTTTGCGTTGTTAATTTTCTGTCCAACACTTCTTCAGCCTGACATAACAAATACGCATATTAATTATTCGGAGGCCCTAACAAAGGAATTTGGCTAAAATCTGGTGATCCCGAGTCTGTGCCCCGACTCCAATTTCTCGGGCCGTTTCCAATCAACCTGCCAAATTTCGGCCCATTCAAACACCATCGCGACAAATGACAAAATTGCCCCTGGTGTGGCTTTTATTTGTTAATTTTCTGTCCAACACTTCTTCAACCTGACATAATTAATACGAAAATTAATTATTCGGAGGCCTAAACGAAGGAATTTGGCTAAAATCCCGTGATCCTGGGTCTGTGCCCCGACTCCAATTTCTGGGACCGTTTCCAATCAACCTGCCAAATTTCAGCCGATTCCGACACCGTCGTGACAAATGACGAAATTGCCCTTGGTGTGGCTTTTATTTGTTAATTTTCTGTCCAACACTTCTTCAACCTGACATAATTAATACGAAAATTAATTATATGGAGGCCTAAACGAAGGAATTTGGCTAAAATCTCGCGATCCCGGGTCTGTGCCTCGACTCCAATTTCTAGGGCCATTTCCAATCAACCTGCCAAACTTCGGCCCATTCCGACACCGTCGCGACAAATGATGAAATTGCCCCTGGTGCGGTTTTGCGTTGTTAATTTTCTGTCCAACACATCTTCAACCTGACATAATTAATACGAAAATTAATTATTCGGAGGCCAAAACGAAGGAATTTGGCGAAAATCCTGCGATCCCGGGTCTGTGTCCTGAGTCCAATTTCTCGGGCCGTTTTCAATCAACCTACCAAATTTCTGCCAATCCCGACAAGTCGCGACAAATGATGAAATTGCCTCTGGTGCTGTTTTGCTTAGGTAATTTTCTGTCCAACACTTCTTCAGCCTGAAATAATTAATACGAAAATTAATTATTCGGAGGCCTAAACGAAGGAATTCGGCTAAAATCCCGTTATCCCGGGTCTGTGCCCCGACTCCAATTCCTCGAGTCGTTTCCAATCAACCTACCAAATTTTGAACCATTTCGACACAGTAGCGACAAATGACGAAATTGACCCTGGTGCGATTTTTCTTTTTTAATTTTCTGTCCAACACTTCTTCAACTTGACATAATTAATACGGAAATTAATTATTCGAAGGCGTAAACGAAAGAATTTAGCTAAAATCCCATGATTCCGGGTCTATGCCCCGACTCCAATTTCTTGGACCGTTTCCAATCAAGCTGCCAAATTTCGGCGCGTCTTGACACCGTCGCGAGAAATGACAAAATTGCCCCTGGTGCGATTTTTCTTTGTTAATTTTGTGTCCAACACATCTTCAACCTGACATAAATAATACGAAAATTAATTATTCGGAGGCCTAGATGAAGGAATTTTGGTAAAATCCTGTGATCCCAAGTCTATGCCCCTAGTCCAATTTCTGGGGCCGTTTCCAATCAACCTACCAAATTTCAGCCCATTCCGACACCGTCGCGATAAATGACGAAATGGCCCCTGATGCGGTTTTGCGTTTTTAATTTTCTGTCCAACACTTCTTCAACCTGACATAATTAATACGAAAATTAATTATTCAGAGGCTTAAACAAAGGAATTTGGCTAAAATCCTGGGATCCCGGGTCTGTGCCTCGACTCCAATTTCTGGGGCCATTTCCAATCAACCTGCCAAATTTCAGCCCATTCCGGCACCGTCGCGACAAATGATGAAATTGCCCCTGATGCGGTTTTTCTTTGTTAATTTTTTTCCAACACTTCTTCAACCTGATATAATTAACACGAAAATTAATTATTCGTAGGCCTAAACGAAGGAATTTGGCAAAAATCTTGTGATCCTGGGTCTCAGCCCCGACTCCAATTTCTGGGGCCGTTTCCAATTAACCTTCCAAATTTTGGCCCATTCCGACAACGTCGCAACAAATGACGAAATTGCCCTTGGTGCGGTTTTGCGTTGTTAATTTTCTGTCCAACACATCAAACCTAACATAATTAATACGAAAATTAATTATTCGGACGCCAAAACGAAGGAATTGGGCAAAAATCCCATGATCCTGGGTCAGTGGCCTGAGTCCAATTTCTGGGGCCGTTTTCAATAAACCTGCCAAATTTCTGCCCATTCCGACACCGTCGCGACAAATGACTAAATTGCCCCTAGTGCGATTTTGCTTAGATAATTTTCTGTCCAAATCTTATTTAGTCTGACATAATTAATACGAAAATTAATTATTCGGAGGCCTAAACGAAGAAATTTGGCTAAAATCCCGTGATCTCGGGTCTATGCCCGGACTCCAATTCCTCGAGCCATTTCCAATCAACCTACCAAATTTCGAACCATTCCGACACAGTAGCGACAAATGACGAAATTGATCCTGGTACGATTTTTCTTTTTTAATTTTCTGTCCAACACTTCTTCAACCTGACATAATTAATACGAAAATTAATTATTCGAAGGCCTAAACGAAAGAATTTGGAATCCCATGATCCCGGGTCTATGCCCCGACTCCAATCTCTTGGACCGTTTCCAATCAACCTGTTAAATTTCGGCGCATTTCGACACCGTCGTGAGAAATGACGAAATTGCCCCTGGTGCGATTTTTCTTTGTTAATTTTGTGTCCAACACATCTTGAACCTGACATAATTAATACGAAAATTAATTATTTGGAGGCCAAAACGAAGGAATTTGGCTAAAATCCCGTGATCCCGACTCTGTGCCCCGTGTCCAATTTCTGGGGTCGTTTCCAATAAACCTGCCAAATTTCGGCCCATTCCGACACCGTCGCAATAAATGACAAAATTGCCCCTGGTGCGGTTTTGCGTTTTTAATTTTCTGTCCAACACTTCTTCAACCTGACATAATTAATACGAAAATTAATTATTCGGAGGCCAAAACGAAGGAATTTGGCTAAAATCCCGTGATCCCGACTCTGTGCCCCGAGTCCAATTTCTGGGGTCGTTTCCAATAAACCTGCCAAATTTCGGCCCATTCCGACACCGTCGCAATAAATGACAAAATTGCCCATGGTGCGGTTTTGCGTTTTTAATTTTCTGTCCAACACTTCTTCAACCTAACATAATTAATATGGAAACTAATTATTCGGAGGCTTAAATGAAGAAATTTGGCTAAAATCTCGTGATACCGGGTCCGTTCCTCGACTCCAATTTCTGGGGCCGTTTCCAATCAACCAGCCAATTTTCGGCCCATTCCGACACCGTCGCGACAAATGATGAAATTGCCCTGGGTGGGATTTTTCTTTGTTAATTTTCTGTCCATCACATCTTCAACCTGACATAATTAATACGAAAATTAATAATTCGAAGCCTAGACGAAGGAATTTACCTAAAATCTCGTGATCCCGGGTCTGTGACTCGACTCGAATTTCTGGGGCCGTTTCCAATCAACCTGCCAATTTTCGGCCCCTTCCGACACCGTCGCGACAAATGACGAAATTGCCCCGGTGTGATTTTTCTTTATTAATTTTTTGTCCATCACATCTTCAACCCGACATAATTAATACGGAAATTAATAATTCGAAGCCTAAACGAAGGAATATCGCTAAAATCCCGTGATCTCGGGTCTGTGCCTCGACTCCAATTTCTGGGGCCATTTCCAATCAACCTGCCAAATTTCAGCCTATTCCGACACCGTCGCCACAAATGACGAAATTGCCCCTGGTGCGATTTTTCTTAGTTAATTTTCTGTCCATCACATCTTCAACCTGACATAATTAATACGGAATTTAATTATTCGGAGGCCTAAACGAGGGAATTTAGCTAAAATCTCGTGATCCCGGGTCTGTGCCCTGACTCCAATTTGTGGGGCCGTTTCCAATCAAATTGCCAAATTTCAGCCCATTCCAACACCGTCGCGACAACTGACGAAATTGCCCCTGGTGCGGTTTTTCTTTGTTAATTTTCTGTCCCACACTTCTTCAACCTGACATAACTTATACGAAAATTAATTATTCGGAGACCTAAACGAAGGAATTTGGGTAAAATCCCGTGAACCCGCGTCTGTGCCCTGAGTCCAATTTCTAGGGCTGTTTCCAATCAACATGCCAAAATTCGACCCATTCCTACACCGTCGCGACAAATGAAAAAATTGCCCCTGGTGCGGTTTTACGTTGTTAATTTTCTGTCCGACACATCTTCAACCTGACATAATTAATACGAAAATTAATTGGTCGGAGGCCAAAACAAAGGAATCTGGCTAAAATCCCGTGATCCCGGGTCTGTGACCCGACTCCAATTTCTCGGGACGTTTCCAATCAACCTGCCAAACTTCGGCCCTTTCCGACACAGTCGCGACAAACGACGAAATTGATCCTGGTGCGGTTTTTCTTTTTTAATTTTCTGTCCAACACTTCTTCAACCGGACATAATTAATACGAAAATTAATTATTCGGAGGCCTAAACGATGGAATTTGGCTAATATCCAGAGATCCCGAGTCTATGCCCCGACTCCAATTTCTGGGGCCGTTTCCAATCTACCTGCCAAATTTTGGCCCGTTTCGACACAGTCGCGACAAATGACAAAATTGCCACTGGTGCGATTTTGCGTTGTTAATTTTTTGTCCAACAAATTTTCAACCCGACATAATTAATACAAAAATTAATTATTTGGAGGCTTAAATGAAGGAATTTGGCTAAAATCCTGTGATCCTGGGTTTGTGGCCCGACTCCAATTTCTGGGGCCGTTCCCAATCAACCTGCCCAATTTCTGCCCATTCCGACACCGTCGCGACAAATGGCGAAATTGCCCCTGGTGCGGTTTTGCGTTGTTAATTTTCTGTCCAACAATTCTTCAACCTGACAAAATAAATACGGAAATTAATTATTCGGAGACCTAAACGAAGGAATTTGGCTAAAATCCCGTGACCCCGGGTCTGTGCGCTGAGTCCAATTTCTGGGACCGTTTCCAATCAACCTGCCAAGTTTTGGCCCCTTCCGATACAATCGCGACAAATGACGAAATTGACCTTGGTGCGGTTTTTCTTTTTTAATTTTCTATCCAACACTTCTTCAACCTGACATAACTAATACGAAAATTAATTATTCGGAAGCCTAAATTAAGGAATTTGGCTAAAATCCCATGATCCCGGGTTTATGCCCCGACTCCAATTTCTGGGATCATTTCCAATCAACCTGCCAAATTTCAGCGCATTTTGACACCGTCGCAAGAAATGACGAAATTGCCCATGGTGCGGCTTTTCTTTGCTAATTTTTGGCCCAACACATCTTCAACCTGACATAATTACAACGAAAATTAATTAATCGGAGAACTAAACGAAGGAATTTGGCTAAAATCTCGTGATCCCCAGTCCAATTTCTGCGGCCGTTTTCAATCAACCTCCAAAATTGCTGCACATTCCAACACCATCGTAGCAAATGATGAAATTACCCCTGGTGCGATTTTGCGTTGTTAATTTTCTATCCAACACTTCTTCAGCCTGACATAATTAATAGGAAAATTACTTATTCGGAGGCCTAAATGAAGGAATTTGGCTAAAATCCCGTGATCCCTGGTCTGTGCCCCGAGTCCAATTTCTGGGGCCGTTTTCAATCAACTAGCCAAATTTCTGCCCATTCCGACACAGCACGACAAATGACGAAATTGCCCCTGGTGCGATTTTGTGTTGTTAATTTGGTGTCCAACACTTCTTCAGCCTAACATAATTAATGCAAAAATTAATTATTCGGATGCCTAAATGAAGGAATTTGGCTAAAATCCCGTGATCCGGGGTCTTTGTTCTGACTCCAATTCTCAAGTCGTTTCCAATCAATCTGCCAAATTTCGGCCCATTCCGACACAGTCACGACAAATGACGAAATTGACCCTGGTGCGGTTTTTCTTTTTTAATTATCTATCCAACACTTCTTCAACCTGACATAACTAATACGAAAATTAATTATTCGGAGGCCTAAACGAAGGAATTTGGTTAAAATCCCGTGATCATGGGTCAATGCCCCAACTCCAATTTCTGGGACCTTTTCCAATCAACCTGCCAAATTTCGGCCCATTTCGACACCGTTGGGAGAAATGACGAAATTGCCTCTAGTGCAGTTTTTCTTTGTTAATTTTCTATCCAACACATCTTCAACCTGACATAATTAATACGAAAATTAATTATTCAGAGGCCTAAATAAAAGAATTTGGCTAAAATCCCGTGATCCTAGGTCTGTGCCCCGAGTCCAATTTTTGGGGCCGTTTCTAATAAACCTGGCAAATTTCAGCCCATTCCGACATCGCCGCGACAAATGACGAAATTGCACTTGGTGCAGTTTTGTGTTGTTAATTTTCTGTCCAACACTTCTTCAACCTGACATAATTAATACGGAAATTAATTATTCGGAGGCTTAAACGAAGGAATCTGGCTAAAATTCCGTGATACCGGGTCTGTGCTCGACTCCAATTTCTGGGGCCATTTCCAATCAACCTGCCAATTTTCGGCCCATTCCGACACCGTCACGACAAATGATGAAATTCCCCAGCTGCGGTTTTTCTTTGTTAATTTTCTGTCCATCACATCTTCAACCTGACATAATTATTACGGAAATTAATAATTCGAATCCTAAATGAAGGAATTTAGCTAAAATCCCGTGATCCAGGGTCTGTGTCCCGAGTCCAATTTCTCAGGCCGTTTCCAATCATCCTGCCAAATTTCGGCCCATTCCGACACCGTCGCGACAAATGACGATATTGCCCTTGGTGCGGTTTTTCTTTGTTTAGTTTCTGTCCAACACTTCTTCAACCTGACATAATTAATACTGAAATTAATTATTCGGAGGTCTAAACGAAGGAATTTGGCTAAAATCCCCTGATCCCGGGTCTGTACCCCGACTCCAATTTCTGGGGCCGTTTCCAATCAACCTGTCAAATTTCGGCCCATTCCGACACCGTTGTGAGAAAGGACAAAATTGCCCTTGGTACGGTTTTGCGTTCTTAGTTTTCTGTCCAACGCATCTTCAACCTGACATAATTAATACGAAAATTAATTATTCGGAGGCCAGAAGAAGGAATTTCGCTAAAATCCCGTAATCCTGGGTCTGTGTGTCGAGTCCAATTTCTGGGACCGTTTCCAATCAACCTGCCAAATTTCGGCCCATTTCGACACCGTCACGACAAATGACGAAATTGCCCCAGGTGTGATTTTTCTTTATTAATTTTCTGTCCAACACCAATTCAGCCTGACATAATTAATACGAAAATTAATTATTCGGAGGCCTAAACGAAGGAATTTGGCTAAAATCCCGAGATCCCGAGTCTGTGCCCCGAGTCCAATTTCAAGGGCTGTTTCCAATCAACCTGCCGAATTTTGGCCCATTCCGACACCGTCACGACAAATGACGAAATTGCCCCAGGTGCGATTTTTCTTTGTTAATTTTCTGTCCAACACCAGTTCAGTCTGACATAATTAATACAAAAATTAATTATTCGGAGGTCTAAACGAAGGAATTTGGCTAAAATCCCATGATCCCGGGTTTGTGCCCGAGTCCAATTTCTAGGGCCGTTTCCAATCAACTTGCCAAATTTTGGCCCATTTCGACACCGTCGTGACAAATGACGAAATTGCCCCTGGCACAATTTTTCTTTGTTATTTTTCTGTCCAACAATTCTTCAACCTGACATAATTAATAAGGAAGTTAATTATTCGAAGGCATAAATGAAGAAATTTGGATAAAATCCAGTGATCCCGGGTCTGTGCCCCGACATCAATTTCTGGGGCCGTTTCCAATCAACCTGCCAAATTTCGGCCCATTTTGACACCGTCGGGACAAATGATGAAATTGCCCCTGGTACAGATTTTCTTTGTTAATTTTCTGTCCAACACATCTTCAACCTGACATAATTAATACGGAAACTAATTATTCGTAAGCCTAGTAGAAGGAATTTCGCTAAAATCCTATGATCTCGGGTTTGTGCCCCGAGTAGAATTTCTGGGGCCGTTTCCAATAAACCTGCCAAATTTCGGCCCATTTCAACACCGTCGGGACAAATGACGAAATTGCCCCTTGTACGGTCTTTCTTTGTTAATTTTCTGTCCAACACTTCTTCAGCCTGATATAATTAATACGAAAATTAATTATTTGGAGGCCTAAACGAAGGAATTTGGCTAAAATCCCATGATCCTGGCTCTGTGCCCAGAGTCCAATTCCTGGGGTCGTTTCCAATCAACCTGAAAAATTTCAGCCCATTTCGACACCGTTGTGATAAATGACAAAATTACCCCTGGTGCGGTTTTTTTTTTGTTAATTTTCTGTTCAACACTTTTTCAACTAGACATAATTAATACGGAAATTAATTATTCGGATTCCTAAAGGAATAAATTCAGCTAAAATCCCGTGATCCCGGGTCTGTGACCGGAATCCAATTTCTGGGGCCGTTTCAAATCAACATGTTAATTTTAAGCCCATTCGGACACCGTCGCGACAAATGACGAAATTGTCCCTAGTGCGATTTTTCTTTGTTAATTTTTTGTCGAACACATCTTCAACCTGACATAAATAATACAGAAATTAATTATTCAGAGGCCTAAACAAAGGAATTTGGCTAAAATCCCGTGATCCTGTGTTTGTGCCCCGAGTCCAATTTCTGGGGCTGTTTCCAATCAACCTGCCAAATTTCGGCCCATTTCGACACCATCGCGAGAAATGACGAAATTGCCCCTGGTGCGGTTTTTCTTTATTAATTTTCTGTCCAACACATCTTCAACCTGACATAATTAATATGATAATTAATTATTCGGAGGCCTAAACGAAAGAATTTGGCTAAAATCCCGTGATCCTGGGTCTGTGCCCCGAGTCCAATTTCTGGGGCCGTTTCCAATAAACCTGCCAAATTTCGGCCCATTCCGACACCGTCGTGACAAATGACGAAATTGCACCTGGTGTGGTTTTGCGTTGTTAATTTTCTGTCCAACACTTCTTCAACTTGACATAATTAACACGGAAATTAATTATTCGGAGGCTTAAATGAAGGAATTCGGCTAAAATGCCATGATACCGGGTCTGTGCCTCGACTCCAATTTCTGGGGTCGTTTCCAATCAACCTGCCAATTTTAGGCCCATTCAGACACCATCATGACAAATGACGAAATTGCTCGAGGTGCAGTTTTTCTTTGTTAATTTTCTATCCACCACATCTTCAACCTGACATAATTATTAGGGAAATTAATAATTCGAGGCCTAAACGAAGGAATTTAGCTAAAATCCCGTGATCCCGAGTCTGTGCCCCGAGTCCAATTTCTCGGGCCGTTTCCAATCATTCTGCCAAATTTCGGCCCATTCCGACACCGTCGCAACAAATGATGAAATTGCCCCTGGTGCGGTTTTTCTTTGTTAATTTTCTGTCCAACACTTCTTCAACCTGACATAATTAATATGGAAATTAATTATTCAGAGGCCTAAATGAAGGAATTTGGCTAAAATCCCGTGATCCCGAGTCTGTACCTCGACTTCAATTTCTGGGGCCATTTCCAATTAACCTACCAAATTTCGGCTCATTCCGACACCATTGCGAGAAATTACAAAATTTCCCCTGGTGCGGTTTTACATTGTTAATTTTCTGTCCAATACATCTTCAACCTGACATAATTAATACGAAAACTAATTATTTGGAGGCCTGAACGAAGGAATTTGGCTAAAATCCCGTGATCCCGGGTCTGTGCCCCGAGCCCAATTTCTGGGACCGTTTCCAATCAACCTTCCAAATTTTGGCCCATTCCGACACCGTCGTGACAAATGATGAAATTGCCCTTGGTGCGGCTTTTCTTTGTTAATTTTCTGTCCAACACTTCTTCAACCTGACATAATTAATACGAAAATTAATTATTCGGAGGCCTAAACGAAGGAATTTTGCTAAAATCCCGTGATTCCGGGTCTATGCCTCGACTCCAATTTCTGTGCCATTTCCAATCAACCTGCCAAATTTCGTCCCATTCCAACACCGTCGCGACAAATGACAAAATTGCCCCTAGTGCGATTTTCCTTCGTTAATTTTCTGTCCAACACTTCTTCAACCTGACATAATTAATACGAAAATTAATTATTCGGAGGCCTAAACGAAGGAATTGTGCTAAAATCCCGTGATTCCGGGTCTGTGGCTCGACTCCAATTTCTGTGCCATTTCCAATCAACCTACCAAATTTCGGCCCATTCCGACACCGTCGCGACAAATGACGAAATTGCCCCTGGTGCGATTTTTCTTTGTTAATTTTCTGTCCAACACTTCTTCAACCTGACATAATTAATACGAAAATTAATTATTCGGAGGCCTAAACGAAGGAATTGTGCTAAAATCCCGTGATTCCGGGTCTGTGGCTCGACTCCAATTTCTGTGCCATTTCCAATCAACCTACCAAATTTCGGCCCATTCCGACACCGTCGTGACAAATGATGAAATTGCCTCTGTTGCGGTTTTGCGTTGTTAATTTTCTGTCCCACACTTCTTCATCCTGACATAACAAATACGAAAATTAATTATTTGGAGGACTAAACGAAGGAATTTGGCTAAAATCACGTAATCCCGGGTCTATGCCCCGACTCCGATTTTCGGGGCCGTTTCCAATCAACCTGCCAAATTTCGGCCCATTCTGACACCGTCTCGACAAATGACAAAATTGCCCCTAGTGCGATTTTTTTTGTTAATTTTCTGTGCAACTCTTCTTCAACCTGACATAATTAATACGGAAATTAATTATTCAGAGGCCTAAACAAAGGAATTTGGCTAAAATCCCGTGATCCCGGGTCTGTGCCCCGACTCCAATTTCTGGGACCGTTTCCAATCAACCTGCCAAATTTCGGCCCATTCCGACACCGTCGTGACAAATGACGAAATTGCCCCTGGTATGGCTTTTCTTTGTTAATTTTCTGTCCAACGCTTCTTCAACCTGACATAATTAATATGAAAATTAATTTTTCGGAGGCCTAAACGAAGGAATTTTGCTAAAATCCCGTGATCCCGGGTCTGTGCCTCGACTCCAATTTCTGTGCCATTTCCAAACAACCTGACGAATTTCGGTCCATTCCGACACCGTCCGACAAATGACGAAATTGCACCTGGTGCAGTTTTTCTTTGTTAATTTTCTGTCCAACACCACTTCAGCCTGACAAAATTAATACGAAAATTAATTATTCGGAGGCCTAAACGAAGGAACTTGGCTAAAATCCCGTTATCCTGGCCCTGTGCCCAAAGTCCAATTTCAGGGGCTGTTTCCAATCAACCTGGAAAATTTCGGCCCATTTTGACACCGTCACGACAAATGATGAAATTCCTTCTGTTGCGGTTTTGCGTTGTTAATTTTCTGTCCCACACTTCTTCATCTTGACATAACAAATACGAAAATTAATTATTCGAAGGACTAAACTAAGGAATTTGGCTAAAGTCACGTGATCCCGAGTCTATGCCCCGACTCCAATTTCTGGGGCCGTTTCCAATCAACCTGCCAAATTTCGACCCATTCTGACACCGTCTCGACAAATGACAAAATTGCCCCTGGTACGATTTTTCTTTGTTAATTTTCTGTGCAACTCTTCTTCAACCTGACATAATTAATACGGAAATTAATTATTCGGAGGCCTAAACGAAGGAATTTGGCTAAAATCCCATGATCCTGGGTCTGTGCCCGACTCCAATTTCTGGGACCGTTTCCAATCAACCTGCCAAATTTCGGCCCATTCAGACACCGTCGTGACAAATGATGAAATTGCCCCTGGTGCGGCTTTTCTTTGTTAATTTTCTGTCCAACACTTCTTCAACCTGATATAATTAATATGAAAATTAATTTTTCGGAGGCCTAAACGAAGGAATTTGGCTAAAATCCCGTGATCCCGAGTCTGTGCCTCGACTCCAATTTCTGTGCCATTTCCAATCAACCTGCCGAATTTCGGTCCATTCCGACACCGTCGCGACAAATGACGAAATTACACCTGGTGCGGTTTTTCTTTGTTAATTTTCTGTCCAACACCACTTCAGCCTGACATAATTAATACGAAAATTAATTATTCGGAGGCCTAAACGAAGGAATTTGGCTAAAATCCCGTGATCCTGGCCCTGTGCCCAGAGTCCAATTTCAGGGGCCATTTCCAATCAACCTGGAAAATTTCGGCCCATTTCGACACCGTCACGACAAATGACGAAATTCCCTCTGTTGCGATTTTGCGCTGTTAATTTTCTGTCCCACGCTTCTTCATCCTGACATGACAAATACGAAAATTAATTATTCGGGGGACTAAACGAAGGAATTTGGCTAAAATCACGTTATCCCGGGTCTATGCCCCGACTCCAATTTATGGGGCTGTTTCCAATCAACATGCCAAATTTCGACCCATTCTGACACCGTCTCGACAAATGACAAAATTGCCCCTGGTGCGATTTTTCTTTGTTAATTTTCCGTGCAACTCTTCTTCAACCTGACATAATTAATACGAAAATTAATTATTCAGAGGCCTAAACGAAGGAATTTGGCTAAAATCCCGTGATCCCGGGTCTGTGCCCGACTCCAATTTCTGGGACCGTTTCCAATCAACCTGCCAAATTTCGGCCCATTCTGACACCGTCGTGACAAATGACGAAATTGCCCCTGGTGCTGCTTTTCTTTGTTAATTTTCTATCCAACACTTCTTCAACCTGACATAATTAATATGAAAATTAATTTTTCGGAGGCCTAAATGAAGGAATTTGGCTAAAATCCCGTGATCCTGGGTCTGTGCCTCGACTCCAATTTCTGTGCCATTTCCAAACAACCTGCCAAATTTCGGTCCATTTCGACACCATCGCGACAAATAATGAAATTGCACCTGGTGCGATTTTTCTTTGTTAATTTTCTGTCCAACACCACTTCAGCCTGACATAATTAATACGAAAATTAATTATTCGGAGGCCTAAACGAAGGAATTTGGCTAAAATCCCGTGATCCCGGGTCTATGCCTCGAATCCAATTTCAGGGGCCGTTTCCAATCAACCTGCTAAATTTCGGCCCATTCTGACACCGTCTCGACAAATGACAAAATTGCCCCTGGTGCGGTTTTACGTTGTTTATTTTCTGTCCAAAATAATCATCATCCTGACATAACAAATACGAAAATTAATTATTCGGAGGACTAAACGAAGGAATTTGGCTAAAATCGCGTGATCCCGGGTCTATGCCCCAACTCCAATTTCCGGAGCCATTTCCAATCAACCTGCCAAATTTCGGCCCATTCTGACACCGTCTCGACAAATGACAAAATTGCCCCTGGTGCGATTTTTCTTTGGTAATTTTCTGTGCAACTCTTCTTCAACCTGACATAATTAATACGAAAATTAATTATTCGGAGGCCTAAACGAAGGAATTTGGCTAAAATCCCATGATCTCGGGTCTATGCCCCGACTCCAATTTCTGGGACCGTTTCCAATCAACCTGCCAAATTTCGGCCCATTCCGACACCGTCGTGACAAATAACGAAATTGCTCCTAGTGCGGCTTTTCCTTGTTAATTTTCTGTCCAACACTTCTTCAACCTAACATAATTAATATAAAAATTAATTTTTCGAAGGCCTAAAAGAAGGAATTTGGCTAAAATCCCGTGATCCCGGGTCTGTGCCTCGACTCCAATTTCTGTGCCATTTCCAATCAATCTGCCAAATTACGGCCAATTCCGACACCGTCGCGACAAATTACGAACTTTGTTAATTTTCTGTCAAACACATCTTCAACCTGACATAATTAATACGAAAATTAATTATTCGGAGACCTAAACGAAGGAATTCGGCTAAAATCCCGTGATCCCGGGTCTGTGCCCCGACTCCAATTTCTCAGGTCGTTTCCAATCTACTTGCCAAATTTCGGCCCATTCCGACACCGTCGCGACAAATGACGAAATCGCCCCTGGTGCGGTTTTTCTTTGTTTATTTTCTATCCAACACTTCTTCAACCAGACATAATTAATACAGAAATTAATTATAAGGAGGCCTAAATGGCAAAATTTGGCTAAAGTCCCGTGATCCCGGTTATGTGCCCCGATTTTAATTTCTGGGGCCGTTTCAAATCAACCAGCCAAATTTCGGCCCATTTCGACACTGTCGCGACAAATGACAAAATTACCACAGGTGCAGTTTTACGTTGTTAATTTTCTCTCCAATACATCTTCAACCTGACATAATTAATACGGAAACTAATTATTTGTAGGCCTAATAGAAGGAATTTGGCTAAAATCCTGTGATCTCGGGTCTGTGCCCCGAGTCGAATTTTTGGGGCCGTTTCCAATCAACCTGGCAAATTTTGGCCCATTTCGACACCGTCAGGACAAAGGACGAAATTGCCCCTCGTACGGATTTTCTTTGTTAATTTTCTGTCAAGCACTTCTTCAACCGGACATAATTAATACGAAAATTAATTATTCGAAGACCTAAAGGAAGGAATTTGGCTAAAATCCCGTGATCCCGGGCTTGTGCCCCGACTCCAATTTCCCTGGCCATTTCCAATCAACCTGCCAAATTTCTGCCAATTTCGCCACCATCGCGACAAATGACAAAATTGCCCCGGGCGCGATTTTTCTTTGTTAATTTTCTATCCAACACTTCTTCAGCCTAACATAATTAATACGAAAATTAATTGTTCGGAACCCGAAACGAAGGAATTTGGCTAAAATCCCATGATCCCGGCTCTGTACCCAGAGTTTCTGGGGTCGTTTCCAATCAAGTTGGAAAATTTCAGACATTTCGACATTGTCGTGACAAATGACGAAATTGCCCCTGGTGCCTTTTTTTGTTAATTTTCTATCCAACACTTTTTCAACCTCACATAATTAATACAAAAATTAATTATTCGGATTCCTAAACAAATGAATTTGGCTAAAATCCCGTGATCCCGAGTCTGTGCCCCGAGTCCAATTTCTGGGGCTGTTTCAAATCAACGTGCTAAATTTTAGCCCATTCCGACACCATCACGACAAATGACGAAATTGCCCCTAGTGCGATTTTTCTTTGTTAATTTTTTGTCGAACACATCTTCAACCTGACATAAAAAATACAGAAATTAATTATTCGGAGGCCAAAACAAAGGAATTTGGCTAAAATCTCATGATCCCGGGTTTGTGCCTCGTGTCCAATTTCTGGGGCTGTTTCCAATCAGCCTGCCAAATTTTGGCCCATTCCGACACCGTCGCGATAAATGACGAAATTGCCCCTGGTGCGATTTTTCTTTGTTAATTTTCTGTCAAACACTTCTTCAACCTAACATAATTAATACGGAAATTAATTGCTCGGAGGCCTGAACGAAGGAATTTGGCTAAAATCCCGTGATCCCGGGTCTATGCCCCGAGTCCAATTTTTGGGGCCGTTTCCAATCAGCTTGCCAAATTTCGGCCCATTCCAACACCGTCGTGACAAATAACGAAATTGCCCCTGGTGCGATTTTTCTTTGTTAATTTTCTGTCCAACACTTCTTCAACCTGACATAATTAGTACAAAAATTAATTATTCGGAGGCCTAAATGAAGGAATTTGGTTAAAATCCCATGATCCCGCTTTTGTACCCTGAGTCCAATTTCTGGGGCCGTTTCCAATCAACCTGCCAAATTTCGGCCCATTCCAACACCGTCACAACAAATGACAAAATTGCCCCAACTGTGGTTTTGCGTTGTTAATTTTTTGTCCAACACATCTTCAACCTGACATAATAAATACGAAAATTAATTATTCGGAGGGCTAAACAAAGGAATTTGGCTAAAATCTCGTGATCTCGGGTCTATGCCCCGACTCCAATTTCTCGGGCCGTTTCCAATCAACCTGCCAAATTTCGTCCTATTCCCACACAGTCGCAACAAATGACGAAATTTACCCTGGTACGGTTTTTCTTTCTTAATTTTCTGTCCAACACTTCTTCAACATGACATAATTAATACGAAAATTAATTATTCGGAGGCCTAAACGAAGGAATTTGGCTAAAATCCCGTGATCCCGGGTCTATGCCCCGACTCCAATTTCTGGGGCCATTTCCAATCAACCTGCCAAATTTCGGCCCATTTCGACACTGTCGCGACAAATGATGAAATCGCCCCTAGTGCGATTTTGCGTTGTTAATTTTCTGTCCAACACTTCTTCAACATGACATAATTAATACGAAAATTAATTATTCGGAGGCCTAAACGAAGGAATTTGGCTAAAATTTCGTGATCCCGGGTCCGTGCCCCGAGTCCAATTTCTGGGGCCATTTCCAATCAACCTGCCAAATTTCGGCCCATTTCGACACTGTCGCGACAAATGATGAAATCGCCCCTAGTGCGATTTTGCGTTGTTAATTTTTTGCCCAACACTTTTTCAACCTGACATAACTATTACGAAAATTAATAATTCGAAGGACTAAACGAAGGAAATTTGCTAAAATCCCGTGATCCCATTTCTGTCCCCCAAGTCCAATTTCTGGGGTTGTTTCCAATCAACCTGCCAAATTTTGGCCCATTCCGACCCCGTCGCGACAAATGACGAAATTTCCCATGGTGCGATTTTGCGTTGTTAATTTTCTGTCCAACACTTCTTCAACCTGACATAATTAATACGGAAATTAATTATTCGGAGG